>NW_022281652.1:0-10489 GCF_004355925.1 Anarrhichthys ocellatus | reverse complement strand
AAGACATGTTGAGATTTAGGCCGACAGTATATTATTATTATTATTATTATATTTTACACTCGTTAAAACCCAGAAGTCCTCGTGACACCCTGAACATAATAAAGATAATATAAATATAATAATTAATCGGTGACAAAGCTCCAGTGACGTGTGAGATGATATAAAACATGTATTTCATGTTTTATATATTATATTATTTATGTAATATTTAGATGTAGAAGAAACGTCAAACTAATTCATCACATGAATCATATTTTGTCTCGTTATCGTATTATTTTCTTTTCATAAAAATGTTTATTCATGTTTTTATTTATATTTATTTTTGTGATATTATATTGTTATGCCATCATATTGTTTGTTATTTGTATTATTTTGCCTTTATTAAACAAATCAAACAAATGTAATCTGAATAAGTTCAGTAAAAGCAGTTTTGGGTTCCTGAAGATAATTCTGTATTATTATAGTGAGTGTTTATAAAATAATAACAACAATAACAATAATAATATGGTTATTATAATAATAAACATGTAGAGGAGGGTCTAATAATCATAATAATGTGGTTATTATAATAATAAACGTGTAGAGGAGGGTCTAATAATCATAATAATATGGTTATTATAATAATACACGTGTAGAGGAGGGTCTAATAATCATAATAATGTGGTTATTATAATAATAAACGTGTAGAGGAGGGTCTAATAATCATAATACTGTGGTTATTATAATAATAAACGTGTAGAGGAGGGTCTAATAATCATAATACTGTGGTTATTATAATAATAAACGTGTAGAGGAGGGTCTAATAATCATAATAATATGGTTATTATAATAATAAACGTGTAGAGGAGGGTCTAATAATCATAATAATATGGTTATTATGATAATAAACGTGTAGAGGAGGGTCTAATAATCATAATAATATGGTTATTATAATAATACACGTGTAGAGGAGGGTCTAATAATCATAATGTGTGGTTATTATAATAATAAACGTGTAGAGGAGGGTCTAATAATCATAATACTGTGGTTATTATAATAATAAACGTGACAGACATGAAGAGGCGGGTCTACGGTGGCCGTGGTGGGTCATGAGTTCGCTCCGCGCTCCGTCCCGGTGGTCTCCTGCGGTAGTAATGGAGTAATGGAGGGGGTCACAGTCGGTCAGGTATTTGATGCGGAATGCATCCTCAGTAAACGGCCCAGAAAGGTAAGACACGCTCCGGGGGGTCCGTCGTCTCGTGACGTGTCTCGTGTGCTGACCTCTCGTGTCGTCTCTCCACAGGGCAAGTTTGAGTATCTGGTGAAGTGGAGAGGGTGGTCGTCCAAGTAAGTGGAGCTAGCTGCTAGCCACCCGATGCTAACGACACACAACACTACACTAAAAAAAAAAGATGGCGCCCAACAATGCCACGGTGTTTACTCTCCGCTGGTCAGGGTTTAAATATCCGAGCAGAGGGAGTCAAACTGCGGGCTTTTATTGTATTATCTTCAACACAATGCCGGACACACACCGAGCTCCCAGCGGCCAGTTCGGCTTTTCTGAGCCGCTTTCACACCGAGCTGCTGGTTCTGTTAGACGGACACACCGGCACCGGATAACACGGTCACATTTATACTCATAACACTGGTTAATATCATTATACAATTATATACTGTATATATATATGTACATACACAGTTATTATGGTCACAGCAGGTCAGTATGAAAGCAGTAAACATCCTTCACAGCTGGAGAAGCACTCTGATATTGTACTGCAATAAAAGGTACTGGTAATACTACAAATACTACAAATAAAAGTCCTGCATTTAAAATATTACTACAAACCCAAATACACAAAGTACCAAATTAAAAATACTTTAAAGATATATAATGATTGATGTTATTGTTGATCACGTTAAAGGAGCAGCTCGTTTGAATGACTTTGTTTTATATGTGCTCATACATCATCATTTATTAGTTCATAATAATCTGTAGAGTACTACAGTAGCAGGAAGTGAAATGAAGTACTTTAACGTTGTATTGAAGTAGTTTGTATATCGTAGTCATTGATTACTGTGATTATTAATCTCAGAAAACAATAACTATGACATCATCACAAACGCTTGTTTTGTCCAAAATCTCAAACAAATGTATTAAAGTTATTAATAATTAATCAACTAAAATCATGATTATGTTTCTCTTGTTCTTCCTCTTCTCTTCCTTCTCTCTCTCTTCTATTCCTTCTCTTTCTTCTCTTCTCTTCCTTCTCTTTCTTCTCTTCTCTTCCTTCTCTATCTTCTCTTCCGTCTCTTCCTTTCTTCTCTCTCTTCTATTCCTTCTCTTTCTTCTTTCTCTTTCTTCTCTTCTCTTCCTTCTCTCTCTTCTCTTCCTTTCTTCTCTCTCTTCTCTTCCTTCTATTCCTTCTCTTTCTTTCTTCTCTCCTTCTATTCCTTCTCTTTCTTCTCTTCCTGTGTTCAGACACAACAGTTGGGAGCCGGAGGAGAACATTCTGGACCCGAGGCTGCTGGCAGCTTTCCACAAGAGGTCAGTTTATTTATTTCAGTTTATTTTAGTTTGTGGTAAATTAACACGATTTATAAAACACGACTTAATTCAAGAAACGTGAGGAAAGACTGAACGTGTCCAAACATTGTGTGATTAAATATTTAAAAGGCGATTAATCTGAACTGTTGTTGATGTTTGTCAGAGAACAAGAGCGAGAGCTTCTGTTCCAGAAGAAAGGGAAGCGGCCGCGAGGAAGACCGAGGAAGATTCTGGTACTTCTTCTTCTTCTTCTTCTCTCCACAGTCTCATGTGATCACCAGAGTCTTCCTCCTCTCACTCTTCCTCCTCTTCCTTCTCTCAGCAGCCCGAACCGGCCGAGACTAAAGATGGCCGCTCCTCGTCCTCCTCTTCCTCCGGCCTCTCGTCGTCCGCCTCCTCCTCTTCCTCAGAGGAGGAGGAGGATGATGATGATGAAGACCACGGTAAGAAGGCGAAGCCTCGAGTCCACCACCCGGTCCCCCAGAAGAGGCCTCAGATGGTTCTCGCCAAACCGGATCCTCCCTGCAAGAAGAAGCGCGGCAGGAAGCCGCTCCACCCGGACCTGAGGGCGCTGAGGCAAGCCAAGCGAAGACTTCCTCCTCTTCCTCCTCCTCTTCCTCCTCCACCTGCTCCTCCACCTCCACCTCCTCGCCACCACCAGGTGCTCAGACCCCCCAGGGAGGATCCTCGACCCGGGGTGAAGAAACCTCTGCAGCCGGCCAGCTTCACCTACACCGGTCTGAGCCGGTCCTCCAGAGAGGAGTCCTCCTCCTCCTCCTCCTCTGCCTCCCAGACCTCCTCCAGCTCCTTCTCCCAGACCGCCGCCGCCTCCAAACCGGGTTCCCTCGGCTGCATCTGGACCAGTCGTTCCATGTCTCCGTCCTCCTACGGCAAAACCGGTCCGTCCGCACAAAGTAAGAACTCCGAGCTGAAGCGCTCCGTCTCAGAATCGGGAGGCGGGTACAAAGGTCTGAAACCCGGTGGAGGTTCGGGGTCGTTGGGTTTACACGGCAGCTTCGGTGGACCGGCGGCTCAGCGCTCCCCGCTGGGCCAGAGGAGACAGGAGGGCGCCGGGTCGGTCCAGCACAAGCAGCAGAACCTCTCCAAAGCAACGTCCTCGCCGACGCCTCGAGACCGAGCCAACCAGGCGCTCAACCTCCGAGCGCTCAACCTGCAGAGCGTCAGCAAGCCAGCGGCCGGCGGCGGCCTTCAGGGGAACGGCGCCGGAGCAGTGGCGGCGAGGTCGAGCTTAAGGAGCGGCGCTGTCGTTGTGAAAGGGGGAGCGGGGAGCGGCAAAGAGACTCGGGCGGGCAGCGGCTCGGGCGGGCAGCGGCCCGGTCTGGCAGCGGGCGGCGGCGGTACAGAGCAGAGAAGGTTACGGGAGGACCGGGGGAAGGAGGTGACGACCAAGACGACGGGCGGCGGCATGAGACACGAGGACAGGAAACACACGCTCGCCTCTCAGAACCGGAGCCTGAACGAGCTCAGCACCGGCGACTCGGACGAAACCAGCAGCAGCAGCGAGTCGGAGCGGGACGACGCCGCTCTGTACCCGAACAACAGCAGGCCGAGCCTCGGCGACGACGCTACGGGGTCCGACGCTGACACGGACTGGCGGCCGGCCCGGAGCCTCCTGGAGCACGTGTTCGTCACCGACGTCACCGCCAACTTCATCACGGTGACGGTGAAGGAGTCGCCGACCAGCGTGGGGTTCTTCAACTCACGGAACCACTGAGGGTCTAGCTGAGACCGGGTCTCTCAGGGTTCCGTTGTGGTTCCGGTCCAAATCCCGGATCCCCCGAGAACTCTTCCTTCTGCCGTCCCAAAACAGACGATCCAGGTCCCTGTGGTCTCAGTAGTCCAGCAGGAGACAACAACAACACGGTGAACAGAGGGAACTCCTTCTTGGTCAAAGTATTTGAGTCTGTGAGGAGGAGGAGGAGGAGGAGGTTCTTCATCCATCCTCAACAGTTTAGTCTTCACACCGGCGTCCCACTTCAACTTCTACCGGTTCCTCCAATGTGGTACCAACACATCCAGAAACACTCCAGAGCTGGAGGTGAACAGTGCACGTGATCATTACTCATTCTAACTAAAGCTGAGTCAAACCTCAGCAGAATCCAGACTGGTATCAGAACGACGTGACTCTTAATGTGTGACTCGTTTTGTCGTCTGGTTATTTTAAAGCTGTGAAGAAACTGAACCACAGTGAGCTCAGTGAGGACGGGATGTTCCGGATGTTCCGAATGTTCCGAATGTTCCGGATGTTCCGGATGTTCCGAATGTTCCGAATGTTCTGAATGTTCCGAATGTTCCGGATGTTCCGGATGTTCCGAATGTTCCGAATGTTCCGAATGTTCCGAATGTTCTGGATGTTCCGAATGTTCTGGATGTTCCGAATGTTCCGAATGTTCTGGATGTTCTGGATGTTCCGAATGTTCTGGATGTTCTGAATGTTCCGGATGTTCTGGATGTTCCGGATGTTCCGAATGTTCCGGATGTTCTGGATGTTCCGAATGTTCTGGATGTTCCGGATGTTCCGAATGTTCCGAATGTTCTGGATGTTCCGGATGTTCTGGATGTTCCGAATGTTCCGGATGTTCTGGATGTTCCGAATGTTCYGGATGTTCCGRATGTTCYGGATGTTCCGGATGTTCYGRATGTTCCGGATGTTCCGAATGTTCCGGATGTTCTGGATGTTCCGAATGTTCTGGATGTTCTGAATGTTCCGGATGTTCTGGATGTTCCGAATGTTCTGGATGTTCTGAATGTTCCGGATGTTCTGGATGTTCGGTGCGGACGTTGGTTTGTTGACCGTCGATGATTAAAGTGCATCGCTAAATGAATTCAGTCAAAGTCACTTACTAGCTTGTTAGCCAGAGCTCTCGGTCGCCCCGCATGCTCTTCTTCATCGGCAGACGGAGTCTTTCTCGGTTTTCATGACACGAGCTGTTGTTGTTAATGTGTGGAACCTGTTGGTCACATGACCAGCTGCTCCGTCCACTGATGAAGAACATGGAGGTGCGGTTGAAAGCCCCCAAAGAAGCCAATAAGAGAACATTGAGTGAAGATCATTTGTTTAAGTACGTTTTTGTTCAGTTTTCTCTCGAATGAATAGAGTGAATTATTATTAATATAACATTATTATTACTGAAGGATCAGCTGTGTTTGATAGAAGGTCTTTAGAGGACCCCCCCCCCCCAGGTCTTCAGGAGGACACGTTGTGCTTGTTGGACCTGAATCCAAACCACACATTTCATCCGGAGCCGCATGTTGTAACTCTCATTAAAACAACGACATGAATCCTTCTGTCGTCGTCTTCACTTCTCTTTTGGACCAAAGCTGTTATGAATGTGAATTTTTAATAATTTGTATTGTTGACAGTATTTTCTTGCACTACGCACAGAATCAATGTAAGCTGACGTTCCACATTCACTTATATTTACCAGTTTTTATACCATTTTAATACATTTTGCCGTCACAGTGTCTTTCTGAAATAACGTGTTAATTTATATTTGTACATATGTATTTCTTTAGTTGTTCCTGTGATGACTGATATCTATCTGGTGCTCATGTCGGCTTCAGGTTCTTGTGCCTCTCTGACATTTTCAAGGTGTTTGAAAATAAAGTATAAAAAAGCTGAACGAGTGAAGCGTGTGGATTCATTTCTATCGTTCTGTCGGAGCGGAAACGTCTGACGACCGTCGCGTTACATTCAACTTTCTTTCGTGTAGTTCGGTGTGGACGTTGATTCTTTCCCATCATGCAGTGCTTCAGGTTGTGACCAGCAGGCGTCTCTTTCTGACACTTGACGTAGTTTTAACTTTTAATCCTCACTTGTACTTTTGGTCTGTTGGTTCAATCCAGGAAATCTTTACGTCTTTGATCTTCAACATTAATGTTCTGCTCGTGACTTTCTGTCATATTCTATTTATCTATTTTATTGATTGGCAAGACGCACAAACATTAATATCTGAATTCAGTGAAAACAGAAAGAACAGAATAAAAAACAAGTGAATAAATAAAAATGATTGAAATATAAAACCGACTGAACGGATCAATGACGTCATCGATCGACTCAGTGAATCTGCATCACAGCAGTTAAATTATATAATTCAATTTCAGAGAATTCATTTATTTCATGAATAAATAGTGCAAATTAATTGACAAACAGTGAATTCATTAATAAATAAAAGGAATAAACTGATGAATGGAAGAATAAACAATTCATTCATAAATCTGAATCATGTTAAGTTTCACCAGAAAAAATAATAAATTCAGTGAAAAGTTTAACAAAGACAATTAACAAAATAAATAAACTGATAACTGAAAAAAAAGAATTAAGTAATTAATAAACCAAAGTATGGATTAATTATGAGACTATAGATTTATAATCTAAACAATTAAACTGATTAATAAAGTGAATGTTTGATATAAAATGTAGTAGAAATATAATCCAGAGCAACTCAACATTAATAAGCAAAAGACATGGAGACATTATTATCACCTGTTATTACCTGCTATTACCTGTTATTACCTGCTAGTACCTGTTATTATCCATTATTACCCATTATTATCTGCTAGTACCTGTTATTACCTGTTATTATCCATTATTACCCATTATTATCTGCTATTACCTGTTATTACCTGCTAGTACCTGCTAGTACCTGTTATTACCTGTTATTATCCATTATTACCCATTATTATCTGCTATTACCTGCTATTACCTGCTAGTACCTGTTATTACCTGTTATTATCCATTATTACCCATTATTATCTGCTATTACCTGTTATTACCTGCTAGTACCTGTTATTACCTGTTATTATCCATTATTACCCATTATTATCTGCTATTACCTGCTATTACCTGTAATGACAGCCTTGATATTAAAAACATTTGTGTCTGAAACATGAAGACAAACTGTGAAAACACTTGTTTAAATGTACTTAGTTACAGCAACAAAAACACAACTCATCACACACACACATGATGTCTGCAGGTCAGTGTGTGTGTGTATGTGTGTGTGTGTGTGTGTGTGTGTGTGTGTGTATGTGTGTGTGTGTGTGTGTGTGTGTGCATGTGTCTAGGTGTGTGTGTGTGTGACTGACAGAAGCTGCTGCCTGCAGGTTTCAGTGATTTATGTCCAGAGTCGTGCAGAGAGGTGGAATTTTCCCAAAATAAAGTTTGAGTAAACAGGCTGCGACAGACAGAGAGGCCTCACACACACTGGTATGTATACACAGTGTGTGAACAGTGTGGGGCAGTGTGAGCACACACACCCACACACACACACACACACACACACACACACACACACACACACACACACAGGCTCAGTTTCATGTAATTTGTGCAGTTCTTTGGTCAGAAACAACACACACCTTCACATGTTGTCACACTGATACAAGTCATTTATTTTAATGGAGGCTGAGTGACGGACAGCGACGCTCTGCTGCCCCCTGGTGGCTGAAGGAGGAAGTACTGTGATCTTTGAGTACTAATACCACGATGAAGAAATACTCTGTTACAAGTATAAGTCACACATTTAAAATCCTACTTATCGTAAAGTGTTATCAGATGACGACTTCCTACTAAATAAAGAGAAGTTTGAACTGTGCTGCATGTCGACACATTTCAGTCTCTATTCTTTATCTGCACCAGATTACAGAGGAAATTATGAGGAAATAACACACTCTGGTTTCATCGAATATGTAAGTAAAAGTACTAATACCACAGTAAAAATACTTCCTACCGAAGTAAAAGTGCAGAAGTATCAGTGAAATGTACTGAAAGTAAAAGTACTTGCCTGTTAACACTCCGACGGACCGCCCACGGGCCTTTGCCGTGTTAAGTGTACATCTGTGTCATGTACACAACTGCTATGTATATGTAGGCACTGATGCGACATGTCTTTGGAAAGCTAAGATTCTTGTGATTTGATTTATGCAAATCATTTCAAGATACAATCACAACAGCAGGTTCACTCAACGCCTGTCAGACCCCCAACCCACAAACAAACAATTACAAAATTGAGACAACTCACCAATGAAGCTTCATAATAATCCATCATCGATAATATTCCAACAAAAGCGCTCTTGTTACATTAACAAAGGTACAGACGATCCAATCCAGTAAAATATTTAGTCCAAAACACATTATTACCATAAATACCCACGGACTGCTGTTGCATCATTTCAAGTTAGCCAGCAGATATGACTAATTATTTATGTATTTTCTAACGTAACTCCAGTTTGCATGTAAACATTAACGCTCTCTGGGTCTCAAGATGGCGGCTGCATTCCGACCTTTTGATTGACACCTCACTTGACCCAACTCTTGGCCCCTCTTCTTTCGGGTAATTTTGAAAATGACGATATTCAGATTCAGGGGTTAGATTTAGATGCAGAACGAGGAAGTAACTGCGTAACCGTGAGTCAGGTGCCTGCGTTCGTGCATAAAATGCAAAGTGTTGTTTTTGAGAGTTTTGGAGACTTTAGGAAAGTGAATAATGGTGAAATAACTTATAGTTTACTGTATTTCGACATAAATAAGCTTTAGTTTGAATTATGAATACACATTTCTACACAGCTTAGGTATGTGACCGGTTACCATGGGTCTTCAAATGTCCTTTTTTGGAAAGCGCCTAGACATACCCTTAGAAAAACATGTGTGAAATATTCATTTTCTGTGGTATTGTTATCAGATTTGAACTTGGACTAGGTAAGGCTTCATGCTGCGGTCCCATTGTGTTTTCCAGCTAATAAGTCTCAGCTATAGTCATCTGCAGGCATCTGTTTGTTCAGGTGGAAATAAAAACCTTCTAATTCAGTGTGTTCAAACTGCTATTACTCAATGCCAGTAGCACTTACAGTGATTCTGACTGTTGGGAAAAAACTTCAGAGTGTTGCCTTTCAAAAGAGACCAAAACCATGCATGTACTCCCAATGGTTCAAGAACAGCTTTCAGTTTACTTTGGGTACGCCTTGGATAGGCCTTTTAGGCTCATTTTACTGGAGTGGTGACAGGTACAGATAATAAGTCTTCTTTTCTGATTCATTAAAAGTTTCCTGTAATCACAGAATAAAGATGTAAATAGAGAACATTTCCTTGAAAGAACCAAATTTAGAATTTATTCATAATTCATTTATTATTAGAAACCTGAAATTATTAGGAAATAACAGACTTCAGCGTTACTCTGATTTCATCCAATAATGTTGTTTTATTTAGTTTACTTTTGTGACTGCAGTGTAGTAATTAATACAAAGTATAATCTGTGGTATAAGTACACATACTTAGGTACAATTTTCAGGTACTTGTACTTATCTTTCTGTCACTTTCAACCTCGACTCTCTCCTACATTTCAGAGGAAATATTTACTTGATTACATGTATAACACACACACACACACAGACACACACACACACACACACGCAGCAGTGTTACCTAACAGCAGACTGTGTGTGTCTGTCTGAGTCTCTGTTGGTACAAAGACGAGCAGACTGTCATCAATCTGCTGAACTAACACTGACTGTCAACACAGACCTGCAGCCTGCTCACACACACTGACGAGGATGTACGTCTATCTTTCTGGGGACCCTCATTTACATAACGCATTCCTGAGCCCCTACACCCAAAATTAACCATCACATCTAAATACCTGACCCCTAACCTCACCCTAAACCTGGTTCTAACCTGAACCTTTATACCAGGTCTGAACCTACGAACAGAACTTTAAGAAGTGAGAACCGGCCGAGAGGTCCTCACTTTACAAACTTGTTTTGGTCCTCACTATGTAGCAAGTACAAACATACACACACACACACACACACACACACACAAACTCACACACACACACACACAAACACTGACACGCCTGCTGGGGCTCGTCACTGTGTGTGTGTCTGTGTGTGTCTGTGTGTGTGCATGTGTCTGTATGTGTATGTGCGTGTGTGTGTGTGTGTGTG
>NW_022281651.1:175-10111 GCF_004355925.1 Anarrhichthys ocellatus | reverse complement strand
GAGAATGCAGCTTTAACACATGAAGCTTTGGCTTCACTTTAAAGAACTATAAGTTGTCTCCTGAAGAAACCACCTAAAAAAACTACAACTAAAAAGAAAAGGATCCAAAGCTGAAGATGTTTGTATTTTATTAATGAGGAAGAGGATCTATCATCATCATCATCATCATCATCATCATCGTCGTCTGTACAACAACATTCGTTCTGTTGGAGGTACCATCAAAATATTCAGGTCCAGGTTCTGCTCACATGATCCAATCCATTAACACATGTTCCCGAACCGGCCAATCAGCTTCCAGAGCTGGTCCCCATCATCATCATCACACCAACATTCAGAGGAAGCTGCTGCAGCTTCAGACAACAGATCAGAAAAGCTGCTTTAATTAAAGATCAATGGATTTATTGCCAACAGCTGTTTGTAACGTCTCAGACTTTCTGTTTCACATCTCAGTGAGTTTTGTTTTTGAGTTCAACATTTAGGAACACAAACATTTTGGTCTTCATGTCTCTTTATGTCTCATTATTTATCTGTTGAATCTGTCTTGTGTAAGGATTAAGACCCAGACACACAGATGTTCTTAACTATCTAAATGGCTGTTCCTGTGAGATGGAGAACCAGCATCACTCATAACTCCTGCATGTGGACATCAGCTGATTGGCTCGTCTCTAAACCACTTAACCAGCTGCAGTTCTTTTAATGTCCACTAGGAACAGGGTCCCGTCGGAACCGGACCAATAGGGTCAAAGAGTTCAAACTAAATATTTGGGACCAACTCAACAGCACACCTGTGTCACCTTCATGTCCCCCACGTAGTAGACAGGTGTGCTTCTTGCTTGTCTCATCGCCCGACTTTCTGTGGTTTTTGGTAGATTTCGGGGAGGAGATCCGGCGGTAAACGTCCCGTCAGACACCTGTTGGAGACACCTGTGGACAGGTGTGTTGACATTCATGTCTGTCTTTGCTTCAGCTTTCGTCCATCCTGTCGTCCTCGACGCTGTCAGTCCGGCTCTTAACAGTTATCTTCCACTCATCACCGACTTCCTCTCCTATCACTATCCTGGTCTCTCGTCTCTCCTTGCTCACTTCCTTCCTGTCTTCCTCTGTCTCCTTTCCTTCCTCCTCACTGTCCTCCTCAACTTCTTTTTTCCTGTCCTTGTCTGTCTCCTTCCTGTCTTCCACGCCTTTGATTGTGTCCTTCTCTGTGTCCTCTGGCCGACCTCCCTCCTTTGTTTCCTTCCCTTCCTCCTCAATCTCCTCCCTGGTCTCTTCCTTGTCCTGTTTCACCTCCTTTCTTCCTCCCTCTTTGTCCTCATGTTTCTCCTCCGATACCTTCTGTCCTTGTTCTTGTTCCTCTTCTGTGTCGTCTTCGTCTTCCAGCTCCAGCAGCTCAGGATAATAGTCCTCTAAAGCCTCCGGACCCAGCAGGGTCTCCGTCAGGGTCTTCAGGAGGTCCGACTGGATCTCCTCTGGACTCATGGTCTCCTCCTCTTTCCTCACCGACAGAAGGCCCGTCAGGCGGAACGACTTCTTCCAAAGCCGCGGGAGTTTGTTTAAGTCCGTCAGGGCCTCGACCAGCCAGTCAACCAGCTGCTGGGTCACATTCGCTTGGAGCTGGTGGGGCGACGTCTCCTCCAACTCCTTTGGGTTTCCGGCGGTGAACTTTGCCCAGCGTGACAACAGGAAGTGCTGCAGAACCGGCTTCACGCAAATCTCCAGGGGCTGAAGACGGAAAGAGCAGCCTCCAGGAATCACAGCCGGCAAGGTGCCCGATCCGCTGATGGAAGTGAGGAACGGATCTCCCATGTGCTCCCGGTGTCGGTCCAAGACCAGCATTGTTTTACTGGGCCTAGTTGGACCGGACACGTGCTTCAGCCAAACCTTGTTAGTCCAGAGATCCAAGGTTTCTTCTACTAACAGTCTCTCTGGTCCGGCCTCCAGCAGGATAAACTCGGGCAGGACTTTCTCAGCCAGCTGCCGGTTCGCCAGCACCACAGACGGCAACATGGTACCGTCGGCTAGCACCGTCAGGTACACGGTGACCAGAGGTAATGACCCAGTGAGCTCCAGGGCATCCGAGCGGCGAGACTTGTCCTGAACTAACCTCAAATCCACAAAGAGACACAACTCGTCCATCGCAGCCACGGCGCTTTCCGGCAGATTGTTGACCCGGATGACCTTCTGCGTAAAATCCCTGAAGGACTTGATCTTGGCCTCCAGGGAAAGCGGCAGAGCCCGATCCAGTGTGGCCGCCCTGCCGATGCTCCGAACGCCCAGCCGATGCTTCAGCATGAAGCTCACCGCCCAGTCGTAGGAGATGCGGAAGGAGTCACTGAAACCTCCCTTCTTCTTCAGCGTGGAGGCCTTGTGGAAGAGGTTGCTCTCTGTGATCGGAAGCTGCTGCTCGCGCATGGACAGCACCCAGCCCACCATGCGGTCCCCACCGTTGGCGTCCAACTTCTGCTCCCGTTCATTTGACTTCAAACGCTTCTTGGCATCCTTCAGCCAGGATCGGATGAGCTGCGTCTCGGTTAAAAACACCCTGGAGGCTTGGCGGAGTCCGTCGCACAGAGCGAAGAGGGCGATCCTGAGCTGACGGGCGGTGAGGAAATCATTGCGCTCTTTACAGGCGGACGGGGTGGTCGTCGGTTGGGCGTGGCCGTTGGTCGTTGACGGCAGGTGAGACATTGGACGTTTTACTTCTTTGATGAATTCTTCCTTAACATCTTCAGTGTCATCGTCCATGTCATCCAGCTCATTGTCAGAAAAGTCCAGGTCCTCCACGGGCGCCATCGCCCCGTCTACGTTGTCCTCAACCTCCTTCACCGTGATTTCTCCGCTACAAAAAAAGAGATTCAAATGTACATACAGTATGTCAATATTATTGCCGAGATAAAAAGTTCTGACAAAACAAAGCTCATGTGGTTGAACTCCTCAACTCAACTTGTTCATGAGAGCCAAAGCTTTACTACACCCAGACAAGTGAAATCAAATTAATTCAATGTTTTAATGTAAAATATTACCTTATTCTGTCCTTGATAAATCCAACTCTTGTTGATCCTGTAAAAAAACATCAAGCACGCATCTTTAATTGTGTATAACCATAAAAAGTAATAAACAAACTTCTTCACCCTTTGAAAGTAACTGTGTAAAATACTGACCTTTGTTTATGCGCGACAAGCCGTGAAATTCCCAGAAGCAACTCGGCAGTTTACACAGGTTTGCTCTGCAGACGATGCAGCCGTACACGCTCTCATGCCGGAGGTTCTTTAAATGGCAGGTCTTGCACCTCTTGGAGATGCTGCTGATCTTCCCCATCCGGTGTCTTTGTTTAACTGGGGCCTCAGTCGCCTCTACCCTCATCCCGCGGGAGCTGGCGATCTCCATGGTCTCGAAGTAGTTCTGAGCACACTTGGCGAGCTGGTTGCCCAAACGCTTGCGGAAGTTGACCTGAGTAAAGAGGCCGTCCTGCACCCAGGCCGGCGGGTTGTCCTTGCGGCTCTCCCGCAGCACGATGAAGGCGTTGACGATGCTCAGGTTGACCAGAAACCAGAAGAGGCCGCGCCAGTGCCGGTCCTGGGGGATTCCCCCTAGAGGGTTGCAGGCCAGCAACTGCTTGCAGATGTCAACCCCTCGCATGTTCTCCTGCAGGAGGCAGAAGGCCATGGGGCGGTCTATCGGGTCCAATCCGCCCACTTTGGTCTGAGACCTCCTCCAAACGGTGTCCTGTTCACCCGGAGCTGCGTTAGTCGACAGGCAGCCCATCTCTTTGGTGTCCCTCCAGCGGGTGGCCAGCAGGGGGCCAAACTGTCTCTGCAGGAAGTCCCCGGCTTCCTCCAGGCAACCTTCCTCCCACAGCTCTCTGGGCAGTATGGGGTTGAGTGGAGGGAAGGAGCTGGAGGCGTAGATGCCCTGGTCCAGAAGCTTCTGCATGAGTGGGACAGATGCCAGCGAACTAGCCAGGTAAAGCTGGTGGTGTTTGTCCTCCAGATCCTTCACCAGCTCTGGCACTATGGTGAAGCCTTGCTCCTGGCCCTCCTTCTCTCCCACCTGGATGAAGAAGCGGTGGCAGTAGCCGGACTTGGAATCGCAGAGCAGCCACACCTGAGGCTGGGTCTTTGGATCCGCCTTGATGTAGCAGCTCGTCTCCTCCTCCGGGCAGGGCAGCAGCGCCCTGTCGACGGACAGGCAGCAGTTCGGCTGATAGGCGTGCCACATGGTTCCTCCCAGAATATTCAGCATCGGCCTGAAGATGTGCAGCGAGTCGCTGGGGTTGCCGGTTCCACGAAGCTCTTCTGTGGTGAAGCTGCCCATGCGGATGTTGGCGGCAATCTGCTTGAAGCGTTTGAAGCTCATGGCGCGGTAGAAGGTGTAGCTGTTGTCGTAGTGACTCCAGGACCAGTAGTGCGACAGGTCCGGAAGGTTCTGGATCCCAATCAGAATGACAAGGCCGAGGAAACCTTTGATCTCGTGGATGGTGGCGGGGACCCAGTCCGAGTAGCCGGAGCCCATGAACCGGCAGGTCTTCGCGTGGGCATTGGTCTCGTTGGTGATCAGCTCCATGAGCTCCGAAGGGAAGAGCAGGTGGAAGAAGTCGATGGTGTCGGTGTTCTTGGACAGGAAGTGATGAGGCCCAGTGCTCCGGTCGAACGAGACGATGGTGGACTCGGAGCCGTCGCTCTCTGATGGTTGTTTCCAACAATCCGCGGATCTCCAGGACGGATCAGGCAAGTCCTTGTTCTGGACCGGTTCTTTCTCTTCTAAAGGGTGCTGGTCTTCATTGTGGCAGAACTGGATGTCAGGTTCAATGTAGCCTGAGAAGAAGAGACAAGTTTAGTTTTTTTAACATCTTATTGAGAGAAATGTATCGTCATTTCTAGAAACAATATATATATATATATATATATATATATATATATATAGCGTTAACGCATTCATTAATTAACGGCGACAATTATTTTATCGCGCGTTAACGCAGTTTTTTTTATGATTAAGCGACATTTTTAACACGAGAACCGGCAGCGAGCGGTGAACAGCTGTTCGTGTGGCGTCTCTTCCATCTCTTCCCGTTTCCTTCACCAACATTCCCCTGGGTCCTAAGTCCCTCCATGTACAGCTTCTTATCACCCTCTATGTACTAACGTACATTTATAACAAATACCACACATATTACGGTAATCAGCGTTACAGATGTGTCTGACCAAAATACCAACAAAAGAAATGATTCATTAAGTTTTTAAAGTGTTTTGTTTGTAATATGTATAATAAGCATCATTTAGTATCACTACTGAGAATTTAACAAACATAAAAACATGACGTAGATAGGTTTGCAGTTTTCAAGAAGTATATTTAAATATCATCTCTTACGCACATGAAGATAAAGTTATGAACACCGGCTGAATATCTATGATCAGAATCATAACTGTGTTATAACTGCTGCTGTGTAAAGGGAATACTGCTGCTAACAAGAAACTGATGTGTTTAAAGTGTTTAAACCAAATGTTATTGACCTTTTGTTCATATAGCAGTATTTTAAAAATATAAGTGCAAATACACTACTTTTGAATTCATTATTGAACTTTGTACATAACAATGAGATTAAATCGCAATTAAAACTGTTAATCGTTGCCCAGCACTATATATATACAGTGGGGCAAAAAAGTATTTAGTCAGCCACCAATTGTGCAAGTTCTCCCACTTAAAAAGATGAGATGCCTGTAATTTTCATCATAGGTATACCTCAACTATGAGAGACAAAATGAGAAAAAAAAAATCCAGAAAATCACATTGTAGGATTTTTAAAGAATTTATTTGCAAATTATGGTGGAAAATAAGTATTTGGTCAACAACAAAAGTTCATCTCAATACTTTGTTATATACCCTTTGTTGGCAATGACAGAGGTCAAACGTTTTCTGTAAGTCTTCACAAGCTTTTCACACACTGTTGCTGGTATTTTGGCCCATTCCTCCATGCAGATCTCCTCTAGAGCTGTGATGTTTTGGGGCTGTCGCTGGGCAACACGGACTTTCAACTCCCTCCACAGATTTTCTATGGAGTTGAGATGTGGAGACTGGCTAGGCCACTCCAGGACCTTGAAATGCTTCTTACGAAGCCACTCCTTCGTTGCCCGGGCGGTGTGTTTGGGATCATTGTCATGCTGAAAGACCCAGCCACGTTTCATCTTCAATGCCCTTGCTGATGGAAGGAGGTTTCCACTCAAAATCTCACGATACATGGCCCCATTCATTCTTTCCTTTACACGGATCAGTCGTCCTGGTCCCCTTGCAGAAAAACAGCCCCAAAGCATGATGTTTCCACCCCCATGCTTCACAGTAGGTATGGTGTTCTTTGGATGCAACTCGGCATTCTTTCTCCTCCAAACACGACGAGTTGAGTTTTTACCAAAAAGATCTATTTTGGTTTCATCTGACCATATGACATTCTCCCAATCCTCTTCTGGATCATCCAAATGCTCTCTAGCAAACTTCAGACGGGCCTGGACATGTACTGGCTTAAGCAGGGGGACACGGTGGTCTTGTATGTATTCCATTTTCTAATAATTGCTCCCACAGTTGATTTCTTCACACCAAGCTGCTTACCTATTGCAGATTCAGTCTTCCCAGCCTGGTGCAGGTCTACAATTTTGTTTCTGGTGTCCTTTGACAGCTCTTTGGTCTTGGCCATAGCGGAGTTTGGAGTGTGACTGTTTGAGGTTGTGGACAGGTGTCTTTTATACTGATAATGAGTTCAAACAGGTGCCATTAATACAGGTAACAAGTGGAGGACAGAGGAGCCTCTTAAAGAAGAAGTTACAGGTCTGTGAGAGCCAGAAATCTTGCTTGTTTGTAGGTGACCAAATACTTATTTTACCGAGGAATTTACCAATTAATTCATTAAAAATCCTACATGGGATTTCCTGGATTCTTTTCCCCCATTCTGTCTCTCATAGTTGAAGTATACCTATGATGAAAATTACAGGCATCTCATCTTTTTAAGTGGGAGAACTTGCACAATTGGTGGCTGACTAAATACTTTTTTCCCCACTGTACATGCATAAATACATATATACATACATACAGTGGGTACGGAAAGTATTCAGACCCCTTTAAATTTTTCACTCTTTGTTTCATTGCAGCCATTTGCTAAAATCAAAAAAGTTAATTTTATTTCTCATTAATGTACACTCAGCACCCCATCTTGACAGAAAAAAAATGTATTAAAAGAAAAACTGAAATATCACATGGTCATAAGTATTCAGACCCTTTGCTGTGACACTCATATTTAACTCACATGCTGTCCATTTCTTCTGATCCTCCTTGAGATGGTTCTACTCCTTCATTGGAGTCCAGCTGTGTTTAATTAAACTGATTGGACTTGATTAGGAAAGGCACACACCTGTCTATATAAGACCTTACAGCTCACAGTGCATGTCAGAGCAAATGAGAATCATGAGGTCGAAGGAACTGCCCAAGGAGCTCAGAGACAGAATTGTGGCAAGGCACAGATCTGGCCAAGGTTACAAAAGAATTTCTGCAGCACTCAAGGTTCCTAAGAGCACAGTGGCCTCCATAATCCTTAAATGGAAGAAGTTTGGGACGACCAGAACTCTTCCTAGACCTGGCCGTCCAGCCAAACTGAGCAATGGTGGAAGAAGAGCCTTGGTGAGAGAGGGAAAGAAGAACCCAAAGATCACTGTGGCTGAGCTCCAGAGATGCAGTAGGGAGATGGAAGAAAGTTCCACAAAGTCAACTATCACTGCAGCCCTCCACCAGTCGGGGCTTTATGGCAGAGTGGCCCGACGGAAGCCTCTCCTCAGTGCAAGACATATGAAAGCCCGCATAGAGTTTGCCAAAAAACACATGAAGGACTCCCAGACTATGAGAAATAAGATTCTCTGGTCTGGTGAGACCAAGATTGAACTTTTTGGCGTTAATTCTAAGCGGTATGTGTGGAGAAAACCAGGCACTGCTCATCACCTGCCCAATACAATCCCAACAGTGAAACATGGTGGTGGCAGCATCATGCTATGGGGGTGTTTTTCAGCTGCAGGGACAGGACGACTGGTTGCAATTGAAGGCAAGATGAATGCGGCCAAGTACAGAGAGATCCTGGAAGAAAACCTCTTCCAGAGTGCTCTGGACCTCAGACTGGGCCGAAGGTTCACCTTCCAACAAGACAATGACCCTAAGCACACAGCTAAAATAACAAAGGAGTGGCTTCGGAACAACTCTGTGACCATTCTTGACTGGCCCAGCCAGAGCCCTGACCTAAACCCAATTGAGCATCTCTGGAGAGACCTGAAAATGGCTGTCCACCAACGTTCACCATCCAACCTGACGGAACTGGAGAGGATCTGCAAGGAAGACTGGCAGAGGATCCCCAAATCCAGGTGTGAAAAACTTGTTGCATCATTCCCAAGAAGACTCATGGCTGTACTAGCTCAAAAGGGTGCTTCTACTCAATACTGAGCAACGGGTCTGAATACTTATGACCATGTGATATTTCAGTTTTTCTTTTTTAATAAATTTGCAAAAATTTCTACATTTCTGTTTTTTTCTGTCAAGATGGGGTGCTGAGTGTACATTAATGAGAAATAAAATGAACTTTTTTGATTTTAGCAAATGGCTGCAATGAAACAAAGAGTGAAAAATTTAAAGGGGTCTGAATACTTTCCACACACACACACACACACACACACACACACACACACACACACACATATACACACACACACACACACACAGATACACACACACACACACACACACATACACACACACACACACACACACACACACACACACACACACACACACACACACACACACACACACACACACACACACACACACACACACACACACACACACACACACACACACACACACACACACACACACACACACACACACACACACACACACACACACACGACTGTGGAGAAGCTGAAGGTCTGAACTGAGTTAATCATCGATGGAGTAAATTCTATTATTCGACAGATTAGAATAAAAAGGACTTTGAACTCGAGTCTTCTCTAAACTGGCAGCAGACTCAACACCGGTTTATTTTCCACGGCTTCGACTCGACCTTCAGTCAGGTCACCTGTATTTACTGTCAGAGATACGGAAACCAAACGTTAGATTAAAGAAGATGAAAGAGTTTAGACACTGAGCAGAGAGAAGAAACACTCAAGTTCACCGACACCAGATCTGTGGAGGTTTTACAGCTTCATTATGATCTGAGTGAATATTAGGAAACAGACGCTGCCTTTCCCTTTGACACAAAGAAGAAGGGAACATGTGATCAGTACCAGCTGATAAAGAGCGTCAGACCTCATGGAGCAGAAGTAGAGACGACTTCTTCTCCTTCATGTGTAACGATACAGATGAAGACATCGTGAGACGTTCATCTAGTCCATGTTTTAGTTTGGTGATGGAGCTCACGGAGGCTAAGCTACATGCTAACAGTTTGAGTGTCGATCTGATGCTGGTTTCACAGCAGGATTAGGAACACGGACCGTTTAATGTGGACCAGATGTTTTGCACACGTTGTTTCCCTTAAATCTACGTTGGTTGATCGACACGACAAAGCGGTGAGTTTACTGAAGAGAAACGAAGCTTTCAGGCTGATTATTAGAGTTGAAACAAAATTCTTAATAAAATGTAATAAAATCTGAAATATGGAGTTCATGAAGACTGGAGGGATTTATGTCCTTTATATCTCTGGATCATCTCCTGAACAGAAAGATTTATATTACAGTCAAATAATCAGTTATTATTGAAACTTTATTCTTCATTTATTCTATATGTGTGTCTGTGTGTGTCTGTGTGTGTCTGTGTCTGTCTGTGTCTGTCTGTGTCTGTCTGTGTGTGTCTGTCTGTCTGTCTGTGTGTGTCTGTCTGTGTGTATGAGTGTCTGTCTGTGTGTATGAGTGTCTG
>NW_022281651.1:77-165 GCF_004355925.1 Anarrhichthys ocellatus | reverse complement strand
GTCTGTCTGTGTGTATGAGTGTCTGTCTGTGTGTATGAGTGTCTGTCCGCCTGTGAGCGAGCGTCTCTGTCCGCCTGTGAGCGAGCGT
>NW_022281651.1:0-67 GCF_004355925.1 Anarrhichthys ocellatus | reverse complement strand
CTCTGTCCGCCTGTGAGCGAGCGTCTCTGTCCGCCTGTGAGCGAGCGAGCGGGCGTCTCTGTCCGCC
>NW_022281650.1:0-10119 GCF_004355925.1 Anarrhichthys ocellatus | reverse complement strand
TGTGTGCGTGTGTGTGTGTGTGTGTGTGTGTGTGTGTGTGTGTGTGTGTGTGTATGTGACAGAGGGGAAGGCAGATGAGACTGGACTGACCACCTGTTCACCGACAGAGCTGAGGACACACAGATATTTCCTAAGCCTGAAAACCCCATTCACATTAAGAAAGACTGGTACACACACACACACACACACACACACACACACACACAAACTCACTCACTCACTCACACAGAGAGAGTCGTCACACTGTGGGGGTGTCCCTGCCTGTGTGTGTGTGTGTGCGTGTGTGTGTGTGTGTGTGTGTGTGTGTGTGTGTGTGTGTCCCTTCACCTGTCAATATGAAGGTTATTGATGAGACAGCACAGCAATAGACCTAAGGGACAGAGAGACTCCTCCTTTCTCACTCACACACACACAAACACAGTGTTTGTGACATTTGGTGTCAATGCCCCAAAACCTAAATTGGTGAAGCATTTGAAAGGCAGAACTTCAGACTTATTAGTTAAGGGCCACTCCAGGCAAAACACATGCACCGATCAATTTTGCGATTTTGGGCTATATTTACTTGGATAATACGTCTTCCTTCAGGCTACTGGAAAGAAAAAAAAGTATTTACTTTGTCTGTTTTCCTCAGTAGTTTACTCCTAAATCCCAACTCACCAGTTGTCTTGTATCTTCAATTGTCTAACTAATGAATTGAATATATCATTACTTTGAAGCAAATTTTAGTTTGAAATGCTTGTTACACTTCATAATTATGTTGACATTATCCAGTTTGACTCTGCAATTTGAATTATTGGCTAATAATTCTAATCGTATTCATACATGGCAAAAATTGTTAATTTCCATTGCTTTAGCACGTCCCTTCATTTTGCTGTTGGCGCTGTTTAAAATGATAAACTTTCCTTTATTGATCTCTGAAAGTAGGACTTCAAAATACGATATGGTGCAGGACTTGTAGCCCTATGTGCTATTACTGGGGTGTTAATTATGCTAATGTGCTTTCAAAATAAACTTCTGTCTTCACAGGAATTTAGGTTGAGGCAACAAAAGCGCTCAGGGTTAGGAAAAGACCCAAGTCGACATTAGCATGAATGACTAGTTTTGCGTGGGACATGAGCAGCGGACTCCTGGAGGAAAGTCCTGTGTTTGTTTGATTTGTTTGTTGGGTCCATTCCATCCAGTCCGTATGTAGCCAGGACTTAAATCATGTCTTGCCTCGTACATAATTGGTGCCGTCCTTAATTCCACCAGATCCACGAACTTCAAAGCCTGTGACTTTAATACACAGCATGTTATTGTGTTTGTAATATCCTATATTGTTTACTATGCTCATTGCTCTATTTTTCCGCAGTATGCATAATGAGTGGAACGTGCTTTTGTATTTTGTATGTGTTACTCCAAACATCCACACAGTAATTCAGATCTGGTAATAGAAGTGAGCAATACAGAGCTCATAAAGCTTTATGATCCAGAAAAGGCCTTATTATTTCCCTGAACTGCAACGCATCTTGCCAACTTAGCTGTCACTTTTATTATATGAGATTTGCAGAAGATTTTGTGGTTTAATATCACACCCAGAAAGTGTATTTTTAAAAACTCTTTCTATATTAATATTGTCTATTATCACTTGTAAGTGAATATTTGTCTTCCAATTTCAATAAAGTATAAGTTTGGTTTAGTTTGAATTCATTCTGATTTGTTAATGTCAAACAAATGTAAGTTTAAGTTCACCTCCAACACCTGCTGGAGAGGTACTCTGCTTGGGCCTACTTTTTATGTTACCTTGTTCTCAAATATACTCGTGATGTTATTGGTTTACTCGCCGACGCATCAATGTAAGCGCCATTTTTAGATACACCTTAACCCAATATCCATTGTGTCTGATATGCTTCAAAATTGAGATTGTACAGTCTGACATCAATATTCACCACATTTCACACATGTTGGGTAACATGCAATGAAACGGACAGATTGCAATTATTTCTCCCTGTGTTAGCGCCTTTGCCTTCAACGTCAAACTACTTCCTGTATCCACTTGTTCTTTTTTTACACATTTTTTTCCGGGGGGGGGGGGGGGCGGGGGCGTTTTTGGATGTCATGGTAATGTGAAAAATATTTGTGACACTCTGTCTCTCTCTCTCTGTCTTGTCCAGGTGGCATTCATCTCTTTGTGCCAGACAGTCTTGTCTCTCACAGCGAGCAGCATCTGGTTTGTGGACTCAGATGCTGTACACAGCGCATGCGGACGCGTATACTCTGACACTGAGGGCTGTGTGTGTGTTGATGGTGCACCATCATGCTACCACGCACACAAACCGTGTCCCTCCATATTGCTCATTCTTCTCTGTCTCTGTCACTGTCTCTCCCTTTCTCTCTCTAACACACTCACACACACACGCACACACACACACACACTGACACACAAAGGCTTTAATCAAGTCAAAAGCTTCCAGCTGACTGGTACACAGGAAGTCAGAAGAATTCACACACTCATCCGTCTTCCACACTGCTGCCTCACACTCACACAGACTCACACACACACCGAGTTCCTTCCCCATGCGGTGGTAGAACATGTGCCAAAGCGGCATCTGCCTTTCTCTCTGTGTCCAAGCCAATAACCTGAAACCAGGAAGTAACGTTCTGTTTCCTCACTGCTCATTGGTCAGCAAAGTTGTTGAAATTTGTTCATCAACGGCAAACTGCTGAACCAGAATGGAGCTGATCCTATTTTTTACAATAAGGTGCACAACATGTTACCAGGGACGAAGTGAGGAACCAATAAAGAACAGAATGCCAGTGAACCAGCAGTTAAAGGGCAATTCTTGAGTAAGTCCTGATCAAATTTTGTAGACTAGCCAATGATTGATTATGTTAATTAATTGATATGTGATTAATTGTTCATGATGGCAAGAAAGGTGTTGTTATTGCACAACAGATTGTCGTGTCATTCAGAAGCTATTTGGTGAGAGCTGGATGGCGAATCCTTATCGTGATCCTCTACTCAAAGCTAAGGTTTGTAATCTTGAAAAACTAGCAAGAGTATGCTTGACTTAAAAAATGATCCCAGTGGTGCCAACTCTCCAATGAAAGCCAAGTAGGCAGCACTGACAGGCCGTCCCTTCAGTATGAAAGTACACATATCATAACTAACGTCAACAACAAGCTACTGTTACTGCTCACAGCTGTGGTGATAGTAGATTGTGGAAGACTTCGCTAACAAGCAATGAGTGCACAGGCAGAATATGCGGAGGCAGGTCAGCGAAATAGTCACGAAAATAATACCAATGGAAAGTCAATTAGGATCCTTTTTTTGGGGTGGAGATACAAATTAGATGCATCCACGTGAGTAAGCAACGGTGGGCGGGTTGCCTAAACCTAAAGTTCAATTTGTTGCCTAAACTTAACTGTACATAGTTATTTTAAGTCCAACCATGATGATTTTTCCTCAACCTAACAAAGTGTTTTTGTTCTCTAAATATAACTTTCATTTGTAACGTAAGTTCCGAGCCACACAAAAATAGACCATTCGAGTCTCTGTACACAAAACCGATATGTATTGCATTCTGTGACTATTTCTCGAACTGCCATGAGACTGTGTTGGCAGGTTGACGGCAGTTTCATTCGAACGAATGTAATGATTGGACGGAGTTACTCATGTGACCACCGCAGATATCTGTTTGTTTTTTTACAGCATTTGATTGATTGATTGCCATCAGTCTCTATTGTTCTGTTTCTTTAGGTGAAGTGGTGCGTCCCACGGTGTTGTTATTGAACACTGAATCCTAGCTTCATGAGTACCTGTACATTAAATACCAAGTTTGTTTCTGCCCATAGGAGGTACATTATCCTGACTGACGAATAACTATTATAGTTCATCAGTAATTCATAATCGATCCTTCCAATTCATTTCACCATTATGGATACTGTTATTAGTAATCCATCATTACCTCATGGTTAGTTAACAAAAGGTCTAATCCACCCCTTAAAGCTGCATTTTTTAATCATATATGTTCAAACTGTCACTATATCCTGACATCATCATCATCATCATCATCATCATCATCATCATCATAGCATGTATCAGATTTCAGATTTCCAACTCAATATCCATTGGATCTCACAAGTATTGTACTTTCATGTCTTCAGGTTGGTGGCAAATCTGCATACAAACATTTACAATAACAATAAATAAAAGAGACCCAATATGAAAGGGACCTGTTGACATTCAGAGCCAGCAGAAGTGCCGGTACTGCCGGTGACTATACCGGTCCACTTCAAGCACTGGGTACACCACACAATCAGAGCTGATAGAGCCCTCTCAGCTCCACTTGGGTTTTAGACATACTGTATTTAGACACAAACCGAAGACCTACGGCAAACAGGATCTTAATCAGACCCGATTAGATTCAGGCCCCAGATTCAGGTCTCAGCTCCGGGAACTGTTGCTACTGTAGTCTCCAAACAGTCTGGTTAAACACTGCTTACATACGACTGCTAGGAACAAGGAATCAAAGCCTTGACCCTGGCAGTGTTTGTGTCACATATGAGTTTCAATATATCACTAAGCTAATTCTTCATGTGTAGAAATCTCTATGTTTCACAATTGTTAAACCATTTATCTCCTGAAAAACAACTGACATTGACTCCCAGTGTTCTTCACCTCCGGGCTAACAAACAGAATGGACTCTGTGTTTGGGGAGAGCAGAGTTGTCAGTGTGACCGCATGGCACTGTGTGGGAGTACAACAGCCCGCTGTGTGTGTGTGTGTGTGTGTGTGAATGTAAGCCTCAGGCAGACAGCAGGAATGTGTCAGCAAGGTGATGAATGAAGCCCCGGCCACAGAGGCCCGCACTGTGGGCTCACCTGCACCGCGGGGCTCACCTGCCTCGGGGCAAATGCGAACTCCTTCCGTGAGGTTTGTGTCCCGCCGCCAGGGCTGCTCGAGCATTAACGAGGAGGACGGATGCCGCAGCGCCACGGAGATTTAATGTTTCCTCTGGCATCCCGCATGCAGTGCTGAATGGATTGCCTGGAGAAGCAGCAGGCTGATGTTAGCTCATATTTGTCTGTGTTATTCTGCTGTTCAACCATCACGTCTGAATATATGAGCAGAAATACGACTGTCCACTTTTTAGCACTGAGGCCGTGTTTTGGTAAGTAAAGATACTAAACCAACTATCAAATTACTTAAACCAAGCAGATATGATTCCCAAACAAACAATCTGAATCCGACAATGTCACAAGATCACGCGAGAGTCACGGGATCACGTATAACACAAAAATCCATCCAGGATTCAAGTAACGCTTTTGTTACCGACAAGCCAGAGCATGGACCAATCAGCGTCCTCTGAGAAAATAGGGGCGTGGCTTAGGTGTGTGTGACACAAAACGGAGAGTCGACTGTTCGTTGAAAACAACAACGGTGGCTCCTGAAGAGTTTAACTTAGATGCTGCAAAAGCATCAGTTATATCAGAACTGGAGTTCTGATTTATTACCTCAGTAAACATTGTAAACATGAGTTTATGGTCTCAATCTCTAGTTTCAAGTCTTCTTCAATACAGCATGATGTTCATTTAGTAAATGATGGTCCATTTAGAGTCAAGCAGACCATAAAGCAGGGGATGCTTTAGGGCGGGGCTACTATGATTGACAGGTCGCTGCCGCTATCAGAGCCGTATGTGGCGTCTCTACATCACTCCTCCGCATTGCAAATATTGTAACTTCTGTTCATTGGCTACAAAAAAAACAACATGACCATGGCCATAATCAAACATGGCGACAGCGAAATCGCTGAACTCAAGGCTTCAAAACGGCAGTCCACAAACCAATGGGTGACGTCACGAAGACTACGTCCACTTCTTATATACAGTCTAAGGATGAACAGGATGTTTTCGCTCTTCTCCCGAGTGGCTTTGATAAGAGTCTGATTGACAGATGGTTCATCCGGTCACCTGCCAGCTATTTTTTTTTCAAAGCGTCTTCCCTTTTTCTAAACTGTTTCCAATGACAACTTCTCAGATGGTTCTCTGTAACAAACCATTAGGTTAATGTAAATCACCCAGAACTGTAAAATGGATATCCTTCAATATTTCTGAATTAAAACTAAAATATTAAATAAAATGATTTCCCATGTTCCATCTTATCAATCTCAAGCAATACAAGCTTGTTGGGGGAATAAATGTTTAGACTGTTCTCATACACTGTTTCTAGCTCTACCTACGAAAAAAGTAATGCACTGTGATGTTTATTTATCCCACAAAATGTATTTGAAGAAATGTACTGCATGTACCACATCAACACCAGACCTTCACCCAGGAGGACGCTTAGTGTCCAGTGCGAAACCAGAAGTCAACGTTGATCTATTTGTCAAGTAACTTTGCTACTTAAAAACCTCTTTCCAACTAGCCCTATTTTTAGGCCTCTGGTCGAAAATTGCATACCCATACTAAAAAGAGTGTATTTCTCTAACTACAAAGTATATTTGAATAATTTTGATGTTATAATAAAGGTAACACTTGTGGGATTTGTTCAGATGTGTAAAGCATGATTGTCTCTTTTGAATGATGCAGCTGAAAGTTTAAACGTCTCCCAAATCATAGCACAATATGTGAACAGTCTCTCTGCAAAGGTTGACTTTGATAAAGTGAAGCAGAACAAAATTAGAGAGGTTTTAGTACAGAGGGGTCAGGCGAACTCGTTGCGAAAAATACGTGATATTGTGGGAAATCTTCTAGTTGAAATATTAGTTGTATAGAATTGTGTTTGGAGCATGTAAAAATGGCTTACATGATATTGTTGGCCAGACCTTTTTCTTTAACTGGGTATATAACATGTGTAACATTCATTATATTTGTTCCTGAAAAGTGCATTGTACGACACGCTGTAAGCTAAACTTTCTCTGTAAAATCGAGGGGCTCTCGGGCTAGAGTTAAGTAACATCACTTCTGTAGTTATTTTAACCCAAACATCAGTCTTTTCGAAAACTTATTTTGAAAAGACTGTTTCAATGTTATAAGCCACACATTGCATTGACGAGTCGCAGGACATTTACAGGAAACGCTACGCTACAAAAATAAATATATATGAACAGTTGAGGATATGTTACAACCAAGAAAAACACTGGTGTAACCAGGTGTTTAACACTGTGAATTTTTCAGATGATTATGATTAGATTTACAAACACAAAATGACACGAGGGAAGAAAAGGTTTTAGGAGATTATTGGTTGATTTGCAGCATTAGACATTTCACACAGTAGTGTTGTCTCACATTAGACATAGAAGTGTTAATCCGCCACTAAATTAGTCCCCCAACAAATGCACTTCCTCCTATTTGAGTAAGGTTTGATAAAATACTACAGTGTCCTACTGCTTTAGAAAATGACTAAGACTTAAAAAAGAGTTAGTCAATAGGGAAGTCAGACAGTATTGAGGAAGACATTGTTGGTTTTCATGGGATTTGTTGAAAGTAAGAAAAATATAGAATAACACTAACCTTATTCGTTCAGCTTCAGATGAACATCTGTAATGGGAAATTATGTTATAGTATAGATCGTAATACAGATATCTTGACCACGTATATAAGTTAGGTTATGTTATAGTATCATGTGTAATGTTTAAAGAATGTACTACTCGATGTGAGGAAGTCAATTAGTTAGTCAATTAATTAGTTTAGTATCCAGGTGTCTTGTTATCTGTTATCTTGTACACTGTTTCTTTGTTGGTAAGACGGAGACACAGAGAGACCTTGACTAACAGACATCCTTTGTCTGAAATACTTTTCCTCCCCTTTTTACGCATTATCTGAAGTTGTAAAGGCGTGACCTTTTGTATGCATAAATGATGTTGAATATTGCACTTCGAAGAAGGTTTCACGCAGTCTACTGAATACGTGGCTGTTGTGCTTTCTTCCATCTAGCGCAAGAGAATAAACGGAAAAAGACAACTTTGAATCTTCTGATGACTTCATTATTAATTTGAGAACGAAAACTCTCTCCTCCCAATTAACCTAGAAATTTTCTACCACACATCTTAAGTACATTTCATTTAAAAACCTCACTTTTGTGGTTCCATAAGATCTGAGCTTATCGATTAAAGTTAACTTTGTAAATTTTTGGCAGAAAAAGAAAAAAAACACTACATTCTGAGACAAAGATGATTAAATACTGTATGATGTTAAACTAAAATATCCCAAAATAGTGTTGAAAATAAATAATAATTCATTAACCTCTTAACCTCCCTCCTGCTGCTCATGTGACTCTCCCTCTGTCCTGCCACCTCCTTCACTGACATCCCCCCCCCACTCCAGTCTCAGATAACCCACACGATGGTGATGACAAGCAAACCGCTCTCTCTCTCTCTCTCTCTCTCTCTCTCTCTCTCTCTCTCTCCCCACCTCTGTTCTCATATTTCCCACCATGCCCTGCTGCAGACAAGATGCGGCATCACCTCTGCCTGTCCTCCCCGCAACCTCTAACACTCTGACCCCTGCACACACACACACACAAGCACACACACACATATGCTACAGGCCGACACTCCACCGTGTCAGCCTCCCACTCACTCTACAGGTAGAGTTTGTCCCAGGGCTGTGTGTGTGTGTATATGTGCGTGTGTGTGTGTGTGTGTGTGTGTGTGTGTGTGTGTGTGTGTGTGTGGGTGTGTATGTGTGCGTGTGCAACCTACTTTACCTCATATTAGCATATATTCTGAAGTTGTTAAGTAATGTGGAATAATGGGAATAATGTGACTGCTTTTGTGATATATCACACATAAAAGTACATATGACAGATTATCTGCTCTAAATGAACACATCTGGTGGACAAGATTGTACAGTTAATTTCACGTGGCCAGGACAAACACAGTACTCAGAACTATTGTCCACTGCAGGCTACCCAATAAGATATTCAGATACCCGTTGACAGAGTTATTAGTTGTTGTAAAATAATAGACTGTATATAAGAAGTGGTCATAGTCTTCGTGACGTCACTCATTGGTTTGTGGACTCATTTTGGAGTCTCGAGTTTGGCAATTTTTCCGTCGCCATCTTGGACTACCAATTAATTGAAGGGACCATATTTGGAATGAGGAGGAGTGACGTAGATAGACCCAGCGGTGGGCCATGCATTTTATACCTGGGCCTTCAGTGCTGTCCTACAGTTGAACCACCTCCTAATAACCTCATTATGACGGCACAGCTACGGGTTATTATTTGCTTCTAGGGGTGTAGCAATACACATATTCATATTAAACTGTTCGGTACGAGGCTTACAAACTTATCCTAAACTGTGGGAAATATAATGTTCTTCCGGTGGAGCGACTGCACTCAACATGGCAACCCACCCAACGTGTTGTCTGACACGCCCACCACGGAAAAAAATATTTTACTCTGGTGATGCACGTTTATTCTAGGAGGCTATGCTAAACTAGCTTAGCAGGAAAACAACAGCAACACACACGCATTGAGGTAGATGTTACCTACCGATTCAAACAGGGCTAAAGCAATCGCCACACAATTCCCATTTCTCCAGACCATAATTCTTGCTTTGTAAAAGAAAACAGATACATGACACTCTCTTCTTAAAATCTGATTGGATAAAAGCTAAAAGCTCTCCTTAAAACAAGTTGCACTGGAAGCAGCGCTGCAGAGGAAGACAGTAGCTGTGCATTGAGAAAATAAACTAATGGGAAAAATAATTATAATACATGTAGTGTATTTATGAAAAATTATTAAATTATAAAATAGCTATAACTTTGTGATTCTGTTTAGGCCAGCAGAGAAGGCTTAGCTGGCCCTGACGGCCCACCACTGGATAGACCATATACGGCTCTGGTAGCCGCAGCAACGTGTCAATGACATTAAGACCGCCCTAAAGCATACTCCGCATTAATCAATATTTTATTTATTTGTTATTTATTTGTTAGTACACACAACTGTAACTGAATTCACATGATATTACAACATTACACGTTAAGAAAAGGCTTGAATAGACAGCAATATTTAAAACCGTTAATTTACTAATGCAGCGGTCTAATGCAGAGGACTAATGCAGCGGTCTAATGCAGTGGTCTAATGCAGAGGTCTAATGCAGCGGTCTAATGCAGTGGTCTAATGCAGAGG
>NW_022281649.1:0-10213 GCF_004355925.1 Anarrhichthys ocellatus | reverse complement strand
AACGTTCTGCTTTAGTCTGTAAATGTTCTGCTTTAGTCTGTAAACGTGCTGCTTCAGTTTATAAACGTTCTGCTTTATTTAGTAAACGTTCTGCTTCAGTCTGTAAACGTTCTGCTTCAGTCTGTAAACGTTCTGCTTTAGTTTATAAACATTCTGCTTTAGTTTATAAACGTTCTGCTTTAGTTTGTAAATGTTCTGCTTTACTTAAGAGAATGTTCTGCTTCATAACCTCTGGTGCAGCTTGAGTGGAACCGATATCAGAGTATCAGCGAACACGCTGCCCTTTCACTCATCTGGCAGAATTTAATTGAGAACCACAGTTGAGGTCGCTCTGTTTGCTGCAGGACGATCCGCTCATTATGTTCTCTGTGTTGATAGTGTTCCTTTGAGATAACGGGGCAGCTGAAAAACGCATTAGTAGCTGTTCAGGTTTCCATCAGTGCAGCTGCCAGACGTTCTCTTTGTTTACACTCCATTTACCAGCCAGGCCCTTCAGTCCTGAAAGGTTCTGAGGAGACGGACGCTTACTGTCCTTCACTGTAGAAATACAACAATAGAAGAAAACACTCTTAGAAAAGGTCCTGCACTCACAATTCTATGTCAGCAAAAGAGGAAGAAGAAGAAGTACTCAAGTAGTCAAGGTGAGAGTACGATGACAGAATCTTACAAACAGGTCCGTTTAGGAGTGTAGGTTCTTACCCGGTTCTCCTGGAATTATAGACGGTCAACGTTTACATGGAAATTCATAAATCTACAACTCCAAGTGAGCTTGTTTTGCTCCTACGGTCAAAAATGGACTTTTAAATCTCAACTTTTATTGTCAGCCTTTGAGGGTTTTCATGGTTTCAGATGACAGAAGAACCAAAGGGAAGAAGAAACTCTTAAATGTCCAGAAGGTCATTAAGTTAGAGATATTTATCTAACATATCCAGGAAGCAGAAACTCTGAAAAGAGAATAATATGGACAGTATTTGAATAAATGGACTCTTCCCAGCTCTGCTGCTGTTGTTGTTGTTGCCCCCCCCCCCTGGCAGTGAGACAGCTTATCAGCAGAACACACAGGACAGTCTGGACCCTACACACTCACACACCCACACACACACACACACACACACACACACACACACACACACACACACACACACACACACACACACACACACACACACACGCGGGATCAGCCAGCAAACACTGTTTGATCAAATGCTCCAGAGGTTCTGTTACCAGAAGAGTCCATGAGACAAAACCTGCAGGCCGTTCATTTATTCATCCATTCACCTATTCACCCATCCTTTTATTCACCCATTCATCCATGTATTAACGTATTCATGTGTTCATATATTCATGTGTTCATCCCTTGTTGCTCTCTGCTTTACATAAATCCACAAATGACAGATGATCAATAAAGCTCAATGATGGAGCTGATCAATATTTCATGTGTTCATATGAAGTGTTGCTTGTTCGCATCACTGAGCAGATAAAGATCATATTAAAATGGTTATTATGCAGCCAAACAGCAAACAATAAGAATTAATTAAATCCTTCATTTCCTGGTGTGATCATGTGACCACGTCTCCACCCGTCCAGATGACAAATCTACTTAAATGCAAATCAAACGCACCCCGAATGGAATGTGACACAGAGCCGTGAGTCGGTGGACGATCAGAGATTAAAACATTTAACACGTTGAACTGGTTCTGTTGAATAAAATGCACAAGTCTGAGAATATAACTGTGTACTTTTACTTTTGATACTTGCTGTTAATTTGTGCTCTTGTGATGGACAGTTATAAACATATTAAATTATTTAATTAAAAAACACCTGAAAGAATGTAATTTATGCATTTCATCATTTTTCAACACGAGTATATTTTTTATAGAATAAGTCGATCTCTGACTCATTATTATTATTATTATTATTATTATTATGACTGAAGAGAGCGAGAGAGAGCGAGAGAGCGAGAGAGCGAGAGAGAGCGAGAGAGAGAGCGGCGGGGGACCAGCAGGCTTTTACTCTGAAGGGGCATTTAGTCGTCCTGTCTGACAGATGCAGGATTTTGGTTTGTTTATGAGCCTCGTGGATCAATACGCTGTAAAACCATTTTATTTATACATGGATGGAGGTTTTACTTATTATTTTTATGTGTATTTTATTGATTTAAGTATTTATCCATCATTTTATAGAAATACAGTAAAAATACTGAACCCTAAAGATCTTCCTCTCTACTGTAGCCGCTGCTAAGGCTCATGGGTATTGTAGTATCTCAGAGTTACAAATAAATAAGGTATTTCACTGAGAGAGCTTCTTCAGTCTCTCTCTCGTCAGTTCATCTGAGAACAAACTGAATCAGAGATCATCTGAACACTTTATCTGCACCTTCAGCGAGAGCCAGAGGTCAAAGGTCAACAGCTAAATCAAGTGAAGAGCTGCTGATCATCTGGACTCTGAGCGACTAAAGAAGAGGAACAAGGGCACAAAGAGCAGCCGGAGACGCTGCTGCTGTGTTTTATATTAATTATTCCATCATTTTACTCATTTCTGTTCCTCAGTTTAGACGTCTTCACCTTTAAATAACTGGTGCCCTGAAGCTATAATTACTTCCTTCACAATAAAAGCACAGGGTTTAAAGGATAACAGACTGGTGACACTTCAGACCACGATGAAGTCACTCGACGGCACAAATTATTCATTTGAGGGAGCGAGTGGAGTCATTTGAGGGCATGAATTACTAAAGCGAGAGAATCAAAGGTTATTTAAGGGAATGATTTAAAAATACGTCATTTAAAGGAACAGTTGTTTATAAAGGACATACATGCTAAATGGTTTAAAGTAGTGCAGGCGTGACAAAGACACATGGATTATAAGATTAAACATTACAAAGTAACCAAAATACATTTTTAAATTCATCTATTCAGGCTTTTACTCTGAAAGTACAATCTGCTGCAGACAGAAGGCCAGGAACACGTTTCAACAGTCGTATATTTCGTGATAAATAGCCTCACATATGGCACTGTATTTACTTCAGCCTCCGCTTGGCCGTGTGGAGCTGAGAGCACTAGACCAGGACCCAGGGGGGGTCTGGGGGAGTCCAACTAGGCCCGGGGGGGGGGGGTTTGGGTGCCAGAGAAAACAAGCGTTTAACATGTTGGATTAGTCGGGACTAAAGACATCTGTTGAGCTAAACAAGACACCTCTTTCCTGCTGCGACCAAACACCAACGAAGAAGAATGAAGAAGTCAAAGAGTGGACGTCACTGCGAGGGTTTACTCTTTAAAGTATTGTTTTACTTCTAGTTTTAGAGTTTTATCAGTGAGTTTGATAGTTGACATTTTTTTTTTTTTCACAAAACAAATAAAAAAGGCTCGAAAAATATAAAGTTTCTAAACTAAAAGATAAAGAAACAGGAAGCAGCTCAAACATCGTTTAACTGCTTCAATACGTTTAACTTTAAGGTATTTACTTTATCTCAATACTCCGATTTCTGTCAGGGTTACACAACACATAAAAACACCAGAAGAAGAGGAGGAGAGGAAGAGGAAGAGGAGGAGCAGGAGTCTGAGAGACCAGCAGATGGACTCCTCCAACAATGGAGCGAGACAGATGCAGCCACAAAGAGCAGCGAGCTAAACACACAGAAACATCCTGCAGCTGCAGTTCAGCTGAAGACCACCGGGGGAGAGAACGTCTGCTGCATTCCTCCAAACAAACACAATGAACACACGGAGAACCGTTACAATAGAGTTATTATTGTTTATAGACTTTAAAACATACAGTTAACACGCTCTCCTCAAAGACACCAGACTCCATTATTGTCATCATTCATTGATTAAATATGAATGCGTCAGTGATGTCATGTGACTTTGGGTCTCATTTATAGTTTGATTTATTCTATTTATTCTGCAGCTCTGCTCTTTGTTTTTGTCAGTTTTAACTGTTTGTTTATAGATAAGAAGATATAATCATTAGTAAATCATATTGAACACACTGAGGTTAACTATTGACTACAATTCATTTTTACATTTCTTTTAAAGTTTAGTTTCCAAAATGAATCAAATACAATATTCTTTCATAAGAATAAGAATCACTTGAACAAGTGGACCTGCATTAAAAACATGTTAAAATATCGTCACTAATTTAAGGAAAATAAACCTTTAAATGACTAAATGAAGAGTAAAACACGTGATACGCAGATTGTTCTTCTGCTGCTTCTCTTCAGAGATATTTGAGAACTTCCTGCAGTCGCCCAGAAGAGCTCGGAGGGGACAAAGGGAGAGTCTTTGTCCCTCCTACCTCCTACCCTCCCCCCTTCCTCAAACATCCCAACACACTCCTCCCTGAGGGGGGAGGGGCCTCTCTTCAGGACCCGGTGGTCCACATGATGATGTAACAGGAAACAGGAAGTACACTGATGTTTGTTTACTCTCAAAGGAGGTGAGAAAGCAAAACGTCAGAGGAGCTCCAGCAGTGAACCAGGTCTCCAGAGGACCAGGTCTGAGGAGCACCTGGTCTCCAGAGGACCCTCCTAACCGACAGGTAACCAGTGAGCGAGTCACAGGTGAGTCATGTAACCCCCCCCAGCTTTCACCATATCAATCAATACGTCATGAAGCTTCTCAGGGTCACTTCTAGAGAACACAAAGAGACTCGAGACGATAACGAGGTTCAAGACAACCTCAGACACACAAAAGATAGAGACGCACAATTACTACAAAAGGTACGCAAAACTACAAAACTACTTTTCCATCTTCTTCTTCTACATTTTTGTTAGAGGAGGTTCTGCACAGCGGCACGTTAGAGGAGGTTCTGGTTAGAGGAGGTTCTGGTCAAAGGAGGTTCTGCACGGCGGTTCGTTAGAGGAGGTGCTGCACGGCGGTTCGTTAGAGGTTCTCGTTAGAGGAGGTTCTGCACGGTGGCTCGTTAGAGGAGGTTCTGCATGGCGGTTCGTTAGAGGTTCTTCTTAGAGGAGGTTCTGCACGGCGGCTCGTTAGAGGTTCTCGTTAGAGGAGGTTCTGCACGGCGGTTCGTTAGAGGTTCTCGTTAGAGGAGGTTCTGCACGGTGGCTCGTTAGAGGGGGTTCTGCATGGCGGTTCGTTAGAGGTTCTTCTTAGAGGAGGTTCTGCACGGCGGCTCGTTAGAGGTTCTGGTTAGAAGAGGTTCTGCACGGCGGTTCGTTAGAGGTTCTGGTTAGAGGTTCTGGTTAGAGGAGGTTCTGCACGGCGGTTCGTTAGAGGTTCTGGTTAGAGGAGGTTCTGCATGGCGGCTTGTTAGAGGTTCTCGTTAGGAGGTTCTGCATGGTGGCTCGTTAGAGGTTCTCGTTAGGAGGTTCTGCATGGTGGCTCGTTAGAGGTTCTCGTTAGAGGAACCTACTGTGGATGTTCTCCTGAACATCACTTCCTGCATCACGTGGTCTCAGCAGCTGGGTCGATGCTCTCAGGTGAGTTTCTCTCAGAGTGACTCTGACTCCATGAACCAGTTCCTCTTCTCAGACTCAATGATTCAGCCGATAACGACTCTTAACAAGAGACCGACGGCTCAAAGTTATTACTCATCCTCGATCGCTTCAAATTAGATCTACGGGTCAATACCAGGAGTATATATATATATATATATATATATATATATATATATATTTCACACGAGCTGAGAACAAGAACTATTCAAACTGAATCTATCAAAACTACGAATACTACTGTCCTTTTACTGCATGAAGCTGAGAATACTACTGTACTTCTACTACTCAAAGTAAAAGGAGGACCAACTAAAGAGACACAGCGGTACTTTGTACAGTGTTGTAGAACATATTAAATATGAAATACCTGTCCGTTCTGAAGTTCATTGAGTCCTTTGCACAACGTCTGATTCTGAAACAGAGAAAGAAGAAAAGTGTTCAGATTGAAGCTGAAACATCAGAAAGACGTCGAGACACTTTTACAAACCGCTGCAGTAAAAGTTCAGATCGAGTCGTAGAAAGTTTATGAATAAAGAAACGTTCATCACATAAACACGTTAATATAAAGTTGTCTGCGTAGAAACAGATAAAAACACGTTCTGTTATTTTACAGAAGCCGTTTGTACGACTTTTTTTCTTCGTGTGATTAATTCACTCGTCAATATAAACTTTCACAAATGTGAATTAAGTTGTTTTTCTGATCGACCAATCGTGTTGTAGAACAAAGTGAGTAGTTTATGAAACCAAGAAGGAAAACTTTATTACTCTTTTCAACCTTGACGAAGGCACTGCTTCCCTTCTTACCTTTCACAATAAAAGCCCTAGACATATAATATTCACTGGTCAACTATTCGATATGTTGATCGAAGTTCATCGACAAGTAATGGAGGAAGTATTCAGATCCTATACTTAAGTAAAAGTACTAATACCACAGTACAAAATACAAGTAAAAGAGTACAGAAGTATTTTCAGCAGAATGTACTTTAAGTATCAAAAGTACTCTTTATGCAGAACTACTATTTTGAGTGTTATTTTATTATAAAATATAATATTCTATATTTATTACTAATTAGAAAGAATTTGACTGTAATATACGTAGTTCATCAATGATGAGAATATTCTTGATACTTTGTATACTACTGGGTAGATTAGTAGTACAGTACTGCATCATATCATATTTCAAACTACTTTCAAATAAATGATGTAGTGCAGTAAAAGTACATGTAGTGAAGAAGTAGAAAGTAGCAGAACATGGAAAAACTCAAGTAAAGTACTAGTATCTCAGAATTGTACTCGAGTACAGTACTTGAGTAAATGTACTTTCCACCACTGGTGAGTAGTTTTGTGGTTCAGAGGGTGAAAGAACTTATTATTTATGTATTTATTGATTGTTCTTAGTCTCCTGATCACTTTTCTGTCTGATCCACTTGATGCTGCAGTGCCCCCCCCCCCCCCACCCCACCTGTCTGGAGACCACAGAAGAAGAGGAAGTGGAGGTGAGGATCTTTACTTCCTGTTTCTCTGCAGCAGACTGAGTCAGACAGATAAAAGATCCGTTCGTCTTCACACACGAGGGAAATTTAGAAAAGATTACTGCTCCGTCTCACCGCTCCACTATCGGCTCCGTCTGTTGCTGCAGAGGATTTTATTCTTTTACATCAGCAGAGGAGGAGAACCGGATGAAGATGACCTCTAGCACGACGGAACCGACAGAGCAGAGAGGATGATGATGGAGGAGGAAACCTTCAGAGCATAGCTTCAGTTTCAGAAAGGTGTTTAAAAATACATGGTTACAGTTTATTCTGTTAAAATACAATGAATGTGCTCACTAGAACCCCTTTCAGAGGATTCTACCTGGAACCCAACATAAAGGGTTGTACATAGAACCATCTGTGACAGGTTCCACCCTATGAGAGGTTCTACAGAGAACCCATCTATGGCGTAATGGTTCCCCATCCGGAAATCCTCTCTTTCCACCTTGCAAGGCTGCTAACAAGAACCCACCCAGGGGGCTCTACCGAGAACCCTTTATTATTTAAAGGGTTCCATCTAGAACCCATCCATGGAGCTCTACTGAAAACCCTTTAACATTTCATGGTTTCATCTAGAACACTACCAGGGGGTACTACAGAGAACCCTTTAACGTTGCAAGCTTTACCTCTAGAACACACCCAGGGGGTTCTACTAAAGGTAATTCAGGTTCCTGCTTCAGAAGGTGGAGATCACAAAAAAGCTGGAGGTGATTTTATGCAGAACGTAATAAACTGTGAATGTTTGTGTTTGACGAACAAAGGACAAACACAAATGTTTGTTTTGGAGAGAACGAGATAATAATCACAGTAATTCCCCCCCCACCCTTACCCAGAATGCAACAGAATGACACCCCCCACCCACCCACCCACCATATTTACAGACAGAGCATCTGTTCAGAATGCACACAAACACAGCCGGCGTTTTGCTTTTCCTGTTAGCATTTGGACGCGGGAGGCTTTCTGGGGAGAAGCATTAGCGCTGTTTGGCTAACGCTAACGGGCTTCATCTCTCAGAGCTGCGACCGCCGGCGGCCACCTGCCCGTCTGCCTCCGTATTTACGTCAAACGTCTGGAAAAAAACGTGTCTTTGGAGGGCGACTTTTAAAGGTGATCACGTCAAAAGGTCAAAGAAAACATGACCGAATACAGAAATAATAAGTCACAATATGACGACACAAATACGGTTCATCCCCTCGGGACCTTGAATGTTCTCATTGAATCAGCTTCTTTAGAACATGTGGGGATCTTGTGTGCAGTATGAAAATCTGACTTTTCAATTTTATATTTCTCTCAGTGAGGCTGAATTTGTTTTCATTTAGCTTAATGATGCTAAAAGGAAAAGGAAATGATTAAGATCCATCCTCTTGGGATCATGAATATCCACTGCAGAATTCATTGAGACGCAGTGATTTTGTAATATTCATCAGACAAAAATGTTGATCAAGTGGAAGATTTGTCCTGCTGTTGGAGTAAGAGGAGAGGTCCAGGAGTCCTCTGGGGACCATGAATATCCCAGCAGATTTTATGGAAATCCAGCACTTAGTTTTTTAAATATTGTGTCGGTTACAAAACAAATGCTGTGGAATATTTGGCTTTAGGATGGCAGCAAAGGAATAACCAGAGAGGTTCATCCTCTGGGGACAAACAATGTGCACAGTGAAATGTATTGCATCTTCACCTTCGTGTACAAGAAGAGATTTTGGCCCAATAGGTTCACTAAAGTTAAAGTTAAGAAGTTGCTCAAATTTTACAGATTCATCCTCTGGAGACCATGAATATTGACCGCAGATCTAATGGAGATCCAGAAAATTATTATTGAAATATCGCATGAATCTAAATGTTGGAGGAAAGGTCAGGGGGTCGCCAAAACCTTTGAAAAATGATCCTCTGGGGACTACGCATATCTGCAGCAAATGCAGTTAAAATCCATTGATAGCTTTCTAAGATGTCTCATCACAGACACAATCTTGTGGTTTTAGCCTGAGGGTGGTTTAGGATAAACAAAATGTTTAGGAATCATCAGTTTAGGAGAACGGGCCGTGTGTTGGAGAAGCCAATCACAGGGAGCAGGAGGTGTGAGGAGGTGTAGCCCCAGAGGAGGAGGAGGAGTCCTGGTCCCCGGGTGTGACAGCAGCTGATGGCAGCGTGAGGCTGAAACATGCTCCGACATGCCGGTGTTCAATTAGAGGTGTGGTTCTCACATATCCACAGCTCCGCCAGGAGAAGCAGCCACTTAGTTGCAGAGAAAATGAGTGTTGGAGCTTCATTCAGGACGCCTGTGGATACAGTTTCTACATGTTGATTAAAAGAAGCCCCGTTCACCAGCTGTTCTGTCCATTTTTAAGAGAAAAATAACATTTATTTCCAGCAGTGTTGATTTTTAAAGCAAGCAGCTGCTTCAAGTTCTGGTTCCACTTTCTACCGAGACGTCCCTTTATGGAGGAAACTAAAGGCTTCTTTTATCTGTTATGGTTAACGAATGACTTACTAACACTTTACACATGAGTTACAGGTAAACAATAACAACTGTTGTGCTTCTGGAGGAGGATTTTCACAATAAGGCATAAAAATTGTTGTGAGATCTAGAAAATATGTCGTTTACACATCCGTGCTTGTTGCACTGATTCTGATAAAGTATAAGTATTTTACTCACAAATACTTTATTGCACAAACACTAACAACCGTAGTTGTGTAATAAAAAGCACAACAAGCTAACGAAAACACAGGTGATTATACATTAATTAAAACATAATTAGGAATATTATATTCAATATCTGCCAGTTAATCCTCCTAAAAGTTACACACTGTCTCTTTAATATTGTTATTAGTTACAACTGATGTTGTAAACGGTGTACGGAGTTCCCCAAGGCTCAATCCTTGGGCCTCTTCTATTTAACATTTACACTTGTTTCCCTGAAACCAATTAAAACAACATCAACGAGTATACTTATGCAGACGACACCTTAATATTCCTCTCTGACAGAATATAGTCCAATAGAAACTGTACACAGACGAACCTGAATCAACTTATCGGGGCCAAAAGTGAAACCAATTGAAACCAAAAAGTGAGAAAATTACGACGGAAAAATAAACAACAAAATCTGCATGGGACCATCTTAAAAACATGTCACCCATCAGAGGACTAATGAGCAGGCAGGATGAAGGGAACCCTCACCATGTATTTGTTGTTAAAGCTGCATTCTCTCTAGTGTCCACCAGGGGGCGACTCCTC
>NW_022281648.1:5569-10470 GCF_004355925.1 Anarrhichthys ocellatus | reverse complement strand
TATATATGTGTATATATATATATATATATATATATATATATGTGTATATATATATGTGTATATATATATGTGTATATATATGTGTATATATATATGTATATGTGTATATATATATATATGTATATGTGTATATATATATATGTATATATATGTATATGTATATATATGTATATATATATGTATATAGATATATATATATATATACACACACACACACGTCATCAATGAAGGACCTCTGGTTTCTCTCCTTCACTCAGCAGAAATAGTCTAATATTTCATATGTGTGGGCGGTGCTATACTGGGCGTGGATGTATGGGCGTGGTTATTGATGCTCTCCTCTCAGGTCTCTCTAGTTCACCTGTCATCATGTCGGCTGTTAAATCGTCTCTCCGGAGTCGGGTTCTGACTCCTCAGCGGATCCCGAGCTTCATCATCCCGTCTCGTGGTCCACTACTCTTCCTGTCTCCACGGCTCCACCAGAGCTCTCCGGACCGGACTGGACTGCTGTTGGACCAGGACGAGTCCTCCTGCCGTCTTCAGACCAGACCTCGTCCTCACCACTCCGCCCTGTCAGAGTCTGTGGACTCGGATCCGTGGACCTGTGCCGCCATGTCTCTGGTCCACGTGGAGAAGAAGACCACATCCTACGGGTTCTGTGCCGCTCTGGCTCAGAGCCCCTGCAGCCGCCGGAGGGAATCCCTGTTTCACCAGAACAAACCGGTGACCGTTACTGTTACCGACCCACAGGACCTGGTGGACACTGGTCCTGGTGCTGGTCCTGGTTCCGACAGGTATCAGATTTGTCTGCATCCCGTTAAAGCTCTTGGCCTGCAGGTAATGTGTCATTGTTTAATATTATTGTTTATTATAATTAAGTAATAATATTTATTGTTAGACAGGTAATTCATATAAACGGATGTAAAATGACATCTTGTCTTTTCTCTTTCTTCTTCATTAGTTGGTAGAAACGGTAGAAGAAGGGCACAATATAAAATAATACGTTTCTGTTTTATTTGTTGAAGGTGAGGAAGATGAAGAGCTCCGGATGAGGCCACGCCCCATCTGACATCACATGACGCACTGAATCAACTGTCTGAGGGACTTTTAGTCAAGTTCACTACTTTTATTTACACTTTGATTATGTAAATATAGAAGTGATTTATTGTAATATTTCTTTGTTTGAGACTATTTTTATTGTTTTATGAATAAAATCAGATTTTCTCTTAAACGGTTTTTATTGGTGCAGCAAATGTTCACTTTAGACTAGAGAGTCTGGAGAGAGAGACACAGACTAGAGTCTGGAGAGAGAGACTAGAGTCTGTACAAACTATTCCGCATTATTTATATTTATGTTTTATTTATTTATTACAGTCTGGTATGTGTTTACATCAGACTGTAAACAATAATTTATTCTATACGCTCGTTCTATTGCCTTCACCTTTATTTTGAAATATTCTTATTTCCGGGTCTCCTGTCTGCTCTGCGTCTCTTTTTAAAGAAAAAACAAAAACGGGATTGATTTTAAAAAAAACAAACAGAATCTGCTTTATTTAAGTTTGGTTCTCTCGTTTTCTAGTTTTTGGATTCAGAAACAAAAACTGAAAAACAGCTTTTTGGTTTAAAACGAAATTTGTCTTAAACTATATAAGTACCAGACATCCTGGTCCACACTCCAAACGAGCAGGTGGCGGTAATGAACCAAGTCATTGTTGGCCAACCGCCAATAAACCTCAAGGAAGAAGAAGACGTCACCGTTACGTGGTGACGCACAGCCGGAAGTGTAGCTTTCGCAGAAGCGCGTCGTTGTTGTGGCGGTAAAAGTGTTTCTGCTGCTCGTGACGGAACTTTACCAGTAAACTGGATTAAAGCGACCGGTACCGGACCGCTAGAGCGGGGTTGGACCGGAAGGGGACACCGGCTAACTACGATATGTGTGTGTGTGTGTGTGTGTGTGTATATATATATATATATATATATACATGCATACACTACCGGCTCCTGTAGTCTGTCTGTTGTGATGCTAGCGGTAGCTAAACTAGCCGGCTAGTTAAGCGTTAGCACGCTAGCTGGAGGAGAGCACTCAACCAGGTGAGGAGCTAACTGTTAGCCAGTGGTGGCTGGTGGAACATTGTCTCGGGCTGTCTATAGAGATAGAAAGAGAAGAAGAGTTGGGAACACATAACAGATGAAGAATGGAAACATGTTTCACTGAACTATAAATATGAGATATGTCTTGATCCCACAAATGATTTGTAAATATAAAAGAAGATTAAAGTCTGTGCTGGAGGAACTATGATAAAGAGAATGTTCTGCTAATAACATGAAATACATTTTGTCTATAAGTTTATTAAACCTCTATTTAAAAGCAGAACATGTTCTACTGAGAGAACCTCCAGCTGGTCTGAGTCCACGTTTACGTGTATAAACATTTATAAACACATTTTCTGCTACGTTCACATTTCTAAACATTTATCTCTGACGATGTCCTATCTGTGACGACGTCCTCTCTGTGACGATGTCCTCTCTGGCGATGTCCTCTGACGATCACTCACTTTGATGACTCGGCACCTTTAGGCTTTTACAGACTGTTGGACGGTTGATCTTTGTAACAACAGCTTCATAGAGGTAGAAACAGTAGAGGATGGGACTGATCTCACATGATGAAGGTGGTGGTGGTGATGATGATGATGAAGAACAGCTGAGTTATGTTAATGACATGATGACCTCATTGTTTGACAGGTCAGAGGTCATGTTTCTCCACAATGAGCGTCGTCCTCAAATGCCTCAAACTGAACCCGTCCAGACCAGGACCCAACAGGACCAGGACCCTCAGACCACCACGCTGCAGTCCACAGCTCAGCTCCAATGATGCTTTGCTGCATCCTCCGGCTCCTGGAGGAAGCGGAGCTCAGGAGGAGGGGGAGGAGGAGGAGGAGGGGGGGTACCTGCTGGTGGAGGAAGATACAACCGACTCCAGTCTCATCATCACCATGGGTAACACACACACACACACAGAGGCACACACACACACACAGAGGCACACACACACACACAGAGACAGACACACACACACACACAGACAGACACACACACTGACAGACACACACAAAGACACACACTAGGGTTGTCACGATACCAAAATTATGACCAAAATTATACCTGCCATAAGTATCACGATACCCGATACTTACGATATGATACCAGAATTCGATACAATACCACAAATACGATACGATCCATCCATCCATCCATCCATTTTCCTCCTCTTATCCGGGGTCGGGTCGCGGTGGCAACAGGCCAAGCAGGCTGACCCAGACTTCCCTCTCACCGGCAACATGTTCCAGCTCATTCTGGGGGATCCCGAGGCGTTCCCAGGCCAGCTGGGAGATGTAATCCCTCCAGCGTGTTCTGGGTCTTCCCCGGGGTCTCTTCCCCGGGGTCTCTTCCCAGTTGGACGTGCCTGGAAAACCTCCAGTGGGAGGCGTCCAGGAGGCATCCTAATTGGATGCCCGAACCACCTCAGCTGACTCCTTTCGACGCGAAGGAGTAGCGGCTCGACTCCAAGCTCCCTCCTGATGACCGAGCTCCTTACCCTATCTCTAAGGCTGAGCCCGGCCACCCTATGGAGGAAACTCATTTCGGCCGCTTGTAGCCGCGACCTTGTCCTTTCGGTCACGACCCAGAGTTCGTGACCATAGGTGAGGGTAGGAACGTAGACCGAGTGGTAAATTGAGAGCTTTGCCTTCCGGCTCAGCTCCCTCTTCACCAAGACGGTCCGGTGCAGCGCCTGCTTTACTGCTGCAGCCGCACCGATCCGTCTGTCGATCTCCCGCTCCATCTTACCCTCACTCGTGAACAAGACCCCGAGATACTTGAACTCCTTCGCTTGAGGTAGGCACTCCGTCCCCACCTGGAGGGAGCAATCCACCGGTTTCCGGCAGAGCACCATGGCCTCAGATTTGGAGGTGCTAACTCTCATCCCTGCTGCTTCACACTCTGCTGCAAACCGCCCCAGTGAATGCTGGAGGTCACGATCCGAGGAGGCTAACAGGACCACATCATCTGCAAATAGCAGAGAGGCGATCCCGAGACCCCCGAGACTGACGTTCTCCGCCCCCAGGCTGCGCCTAGATATCCTGTCCGTGAAAATCATGAACAGGACCGGTGACAAAGGGCAGCCCTGGCGGAGGCCAACACCCACCGGGAACGTGTCTGACTTATTGCCGAGAATGCGGACACAGCTCCTACTGCAGTCGTACAGAGACCGGATCGCCCGTTGCAACGGGTCCGGCACCCCATACTCCCGCAGCACCCCCCACAAGAACCCCCGAGGGACCCGGTCAAAAGCCTTCTCCAAGTCCACAAAGCACATGTAGACTGGTTGGGCAAACTCCCAGAACCCCTCCAGTAGTCTTGCGAGGGTAAAGAGCTGGTCCACTGTTCCACGGCCGGGACGGAATCCGCACTGCTCCTCTTGAATCTGAGGTTCGACAAGCGGTCGGAGCCTCCTTTCCAGCACCCTGGCATAAGCCTTCCCCGGGAGGCTGAGTAGTGTGATACCCCGGTAATTCGAGCACACTCTCCGGTACCCCTTTTTGAAAATGGGAACCACCACCCCGGTCTGCCAAAATACGGAAATACGATACGATACTGGTATATTTATCTATAATACTAATAAATAAAACATCTGTACGGTTCCCTTTCTTACCAGCTTGTTCCTGCCCAGCTTTTTTTTTATTGTCGTTTTTATTGTCGTAAGTATCGATACTAAAAATATGCAAAATCGTATCGTTTTTAACGTACAGGTACCGCGGTACCATTTTAGTATCGATACGCCGTGCAACTTTAACACACACACACACACACACACAGACACACACACACACAGAGACAGAGAGAGA
>NW_022281648.1:0-5559 GCF_004355925.1 Anarrhichthys ocellatus | reverse complement strand
GAGGAAGAGGAAGTTGACAGTGGAGGAAGAGGAGAGGGGCGGGGCCTCAGAGAGCGAGGCAGGGGTAGAGATGGAGATTGACAGGCAGCTGGACCAATCACTGGAGACCAAGTCCAAACAGCACAACCTGACCACGGTGAACGTTAGAAACATCATCCACGTGAGTTCATCCAATCAGAGCACAGCTTTATGATGATGAATATTATGATTTATTATTTTAAACATTTGACCTTTGACGTACAGGAAGTGATCACCAATGAACACGTCGTGGCCATGATGAAAGCTGCCATCAACGAGACCGAGGCCGTACCCGCCTTTGTGAGTGTCGTCCAGTCAGAGCGCTCGGTTCCTCCTTCAAACGTTAATTTATTCATTTCTGTTTGTTTTCTTCAGGAGCCCAAAATGACTCGATCCAAGTTTAAAGAAGTGGTGGAGAAAGGAGTGGTGAGACTGTCTGTCTGTCTGTCTGTCCTTCTCTCTGTCTGTCTGTGTCTCTAACCGTCTGTCTGTCTCTCTACCTGTCTGTCTCTCAGGTGATTCCAGCCTGGAACATTTCTCCCATCAAGAAGATGAGTGACGTCAACAAGGTGAACCTTTTTATTGAAGCGTTTATATTTAAAGACATTTATAAATATATTAGTGCTGGGCAACGATTACAATTTTTAATGTATGTATGTATGTATGTGTATATGTATGTATATGCCCTCTGCCATTAGACTTTATAATAAAACACCTCGGGGCAGATCATCGTCCTTCACATGAACAACGCTACACGGTTGTTGCTTGTTGTTGGTGATCCTTGCTCTGCTGTCCAGTTTGTTTAGTTTACTAGTTGTTAATTCAATTAATACCACTCTATTCATTGTATATACTGTGCATTTCTATTCTTTATTCTATTTGATCTTGTTTTTTATTAATCTATTCCTTCAAATTCAATATCTGCTCTGTTATTTTATTGTACTGTATATATTGTGCATTCCATATGTTATATTTTACTCTGTAAATCGCTGCTGCTACAATCTAATTTCCCCCTGGGGATGAATAAAGTTTATATCTATCTATCTATTTAAAGACTTAACTGCTCATCTGTTTTTATTTGCAGTAACATGACACATCAATGCTTTTGTTACCGTGGTGACAGTAAATGATCTGTCCGACTGTCCTTCTGTCTTCAGGCTCCTCAGTTCGTGGACATCCCTCTGGCTGAGGAAGACTCCTCTGATGAAGAGTACCATCCTGATGAGGAAGACGAGGACGAGACGGCTGAAGACGTGAGGCTGTGCTCTGATTGACTGCAGTCCGGGTTGGTACTGAGGATTGATTACTGATTGATGGATGTGTGTGTAGACATTCCAGGAGAGCGACGTGGAGAGCTCTGCTTCGTCTCCCAGAGGAAGTCGACTGAACCGAGTGGAGGAGGACAGCTGCAGCCCCTGGCAGGTAATTCTATTTCCTGTGTCCTCATGGCAGCAAGGGTCTGTGTGAAGCCCCGCCTCCTCTCTATCATGGTTGGTTGAACCATCTTCACATGACAACACAACATAGACGAAACCAGAAAAAGTATCATCCACCTCTCTTCAGACTTCCCGGAGCCGCTCCAGGCGTTTAAGGGCGGCGTCTGCCTCAATGGGACCTCCCCCTCCTCCCAAAGCCCCTCCCCCTAAAGCAGTGCCTGACAGCACCTTCCTGGAGAAACTTCATGCTGTGGAGGAGGAGCTAGCTGTGTGTATAGAGCCCTACCAGGTACCACAAGAAGATATACTGTTCAGGTCTTGAGGACGGGTCGGTAGAGCTTAAGGACGGGTCGGTAGAGGTTGAGGACGGGTCGGTAGAGCTTGAGGACGGGTCGGTAGAGCTTAAGGACGGGTCGGTAGCGCTTGAGGACGGGTCGGTAGAGCTTGAGGACGGGTCGGTAGAGCTTAAGGACGGGTCGGTAGAGGTTGAGGAGGGGTCGGTAGAGGTTGAGGACGGGTCGGTAGCGCTTGAGGACGGGTCGGTAGAGCTTGAGGACGGGTCGGTAGAGGTTGAGGACGGGTCGGTAGAGCTTAAGGAGGGGTCGGTAGAGGTTGAGGACGGGTCGGTAGCGCTTGAGGACGGGTCGGTAGAGCTTAAGGACGGGTCGGTAGAGGTTGAGGACGGGTCGGTAGAGCTTAAGGAGGGGTCGGTAGAGGTTGAGGACGGGTCGGTAGCGCTTAAGGACGGGTCAGTAGCGCTTAAGGACRGGTCGGTAGCGGTTGAGGACGGGTCGGTAGAACTTGAGGACGGGTCGGTAGTGCTTAAGGACGGGTCGGTAGAGGTTAAGGACCAGACCAGCATTGGTTAGTTAGTGGAATATCAGAACTGAAGGTCTAGTATATTCTGTATTTGATGTATAGAATTGATTATTGATTAATTGTGTCTGTCAGCCTTTGCCTGAGTCGGGGGACGAGGTGGGTCTGATGGCGTACCGGACTCGGTCCAAGCGTCCTCTACGTGACATCCCGCTCGGCCGGCTGGAGGCGGAGCTCCGAGCTCCCGACATCACACCTGACATGTACGAGTCCAGTTCCGCCCACGAGGACAGGGACTGGACCGATTGGCTGAGAGGCCTGATGACCTCAGACATGGAGAACGAAGGTGTGCGTGCGTGGCTCACCCTGATGCTGTGTGAACACTACGAGCAACACCGCCACCTCTTTCTTTCTATGTAACACACTTTGTTCTGTGTCACTCTACCAGAGGAGTGTGATGATGAAGATGATCCAGAGTACAACTTCCTGGCCGACACTGATGAACCCGATGTAGAGGATTACCGTGACGACAAGGCCGTCCGCATCACCAGTCAGTGTGCACATCCTCATGTGATGGTCATTGTTTTTAAATATGTTAGATTAGTTAATGCTGACGGTCTGTCGTGGTGTTTGTCCTGCAGAGAAGGAGGTGAATGAGCTGATGGAGGAGCTGTTTGAAACGGTGAGTCTCTCCAGTCTTCACTCAGGATGGGCTTAGCTTAGCATAAAGACTGGAAACAGATGGAAACAGCTAGCCTGGCTCTGTCAGTAACAAAATCCACCTGCCAGCATCTCTAAAGCTCTACCGATAAACAGTCAGTAGAGCTTCAGGATGACTCGTCCATTTCACGCACCTTCAGCTGCTGGTGTTTGTGTTTCAGTTGAAAGTAGGGGTGGGAATCACCAGAGATCCCGCGATACGATATTATCACGATACTTAGGTCACGATACGATATTATCACGATACTGCGATAACATAGGCCTATATTGCGATTTATTAGTTTTTTCAACTTCAAATGATGTCCCCAAAGGAAAACTGTGTCAACATGTTTTATCTAATAAGATACATTTTTCAGTCTGTTCATCTCACTTCACTCATTTTTATGGCAGCAGAATATGATTGTCAAGCAGACAGACTGACAAACAATGTCATAAATGTTGCATGAACCTGACAAACTGAACTGTTTGTATTACTACATAGTCCAACTTAACTGAATGCAAACGTGTCTATAACTTATATAAGTAGGATATAAGAGTTATATAACTCAGTATAACTTGCGATGCGTGGACGTCGAGGGCAGAGAGCCAGTTATGCGCTGCACTCTCCCCATGAGCCTGGCTACTGTTGGCAGATGTAACCCCGTTGTGAGGCCAGATGTCTATCTTTGTTTTGACCTGGGACCTTTGCTGACCTCACCAGAAAACAACTCAGCACCATCTAGTGGACTGAAAAAGCAATTGATTTGAATTTTTAAAAACAAAAAATCGTTTTTTTTTAATAGTTTATATAATAAAAGATCGATACTTGGCGTCCGTGTATCGATACAATATCGCCACGCAAAATATCGCGATACTATGCTGCATCGATTTTTTTCCCCCACCCCTAGTTGAAAGAAGACCTGGCGGCGGGACAGGAAGTGGAAGATGAAGGCCACGAGGAAGAGGAGGAGCCTCAGGAGGAGTGTGTTCAAACACACACACCTCAGGACCAGCACGACTCGTATGTAACACACAGCAACACAATAACGCACCAACCAACACACACCGACCCTGTCTGCTTCCATCACAGAGGACCGGGAGACGAGGAGGACGAACCAATCACAGAGCTGCGTATGGTGAGGCAGCAGCTGGAGTTTATGAGGAAGAGACGGCAGCTCGGACTGACACACACACACTCCAACACACACACACACAACCCAGAGTACTCACTGAAGCTGAGCGGACAGCAGAGGAGCCGCCTGCAGCAGCAGCTCCAACAGGTACTAATACTAGTGTGTACATGTAGAACAAGTACACACTAGTTTGTGTACTATATATATTAGTGCTGGGCAAGTTAACGCGTTATTATCGTGTTAACGCATTCATTAATTAATACCGACAATTATATTATCGCGCGTTAACGCCGTTGTTTTTTATTATTATTAAGCAACATTTTTAACACAAGAACCAGGCAGCGAGCGGTGAACAGCTGTGTTTGTGTGGCGTCACTTCCTTCTTCCCCCTCGGGTCCAGAACCCCTCCTACACTCCGTCACTCTTGTCTCACACACACACATACGCGCGATCAAACGTGACTGTTGTGAAGTGGAGCTTCTCGTGAAGACCAAGACACGTCTTGCTTGAACAGAACACTTTACTGTCTGAACTGCAGTATTACAGTGTTATAGTGAACACAACGCGCTCTTGCACCCGACATGTGGTTTTCTACGTATCAACATTGTTAGTGTCAAGAACACGTACCATTCTACTTCCTGTCTCTTCAAAGTAAAAGCACTTCCGTTTTCATGCTCTTCACAATAAAAGTAAATCATGCAATCAAACAATTTACAACAGTGACAATAATAAAATACATATTGTCAAGTTTTTAAAGTGTTTTGTTTGTAATATGTATAATAAGCATCATTTAGTTATCACGATTGAGAATTTAACAAACATAAATACATGACCTAGATAGGTTTGCAGTTTTCAAGGTGTATATTTAAATTGCATCTCTTACACACATGAAGATAAAGATGTGAACACCGGCTGAATATCTATGATCAGAATCATTATAACTGTGTTATAACTGCTGCTGTGTAAAGGGAATACTGCTGTTAACAACAACCTGATGTGTTTAAACCAAATGTTATTGACCTTTAGTTCATATAGCAGTGCTTTAAAATAAAAGTGCACAATACACTACTTTTGAATTCATTGTTGAATTTTGCGCATTTCCGCATGATGTTTTTGCGATTAATCGCGATTAAAAATTGTAATCGTTGCCCAGCACTTATATATACAGTTGTGTGAAAAAGTGTTTGCCCCCTTCCTGATTTCTTATTTTTTTGCATGTTTGTCACACTTAAATGTTTCAGATCATCAAACAAATTTAAATATTAGACAAAGATAACACAAGTAAACACAAAATGCAGTTTTTAAATGAAGGTTTTTATTATTAAGGGGGAAAAAATCCAAACCTACATGGCCCTGTGTGAAAAAGTGATTGCCCCCCCCTGTTAAAACATAAATTAACTGTGGTTTATCACATCTTTGGAAAGCTGAGTTCAATTTCTCTAGCCACACCCAGGCCT
>NW_022281647.1:4387-10133 GCF_004355925.1 Anarrhichthys ocellatus | reverse complement strand
ACAACCAGAGGAGTCGCCCCCTGATGGACACTAGAGAGAATGCAGCTGTAACACATGAAGCTTGGGCTTCACTTTACAGAACTGGAGGTTGTCTCCTGGTAGAAACACAATAAAATCTCAGTATTCCCAGAGGGCGCTCATTTTTAAACTGCAGCAACAAGATGCTAATGAAGACATGATGTTGAGAGGACCTACTCCTTTTTTCACATTCTCCCCCAGAGCAGCGGTGATGGCAAAGTACTGAATCACTCTCTTGGTGTTGACAGTTTTTCCTGCACCCGACTCACCGCTGACAGGACGACACAAGTTACAGAACAAAGATCACTAAACACTCAAGTCATGAATTAAATAACAAGACTCTCTGATGGAGACGTACTTATAGTGTGTATTGCTTTATTTTGACATTTCTTGCTAATTAAATTGATGACGTTACATTTATTGAAATGCAGCATTTAAAGTCTGTAATGTTAAAGCAGCCGAGGTTCTGACTCACGTGATCAACATCGACTGGTTCTCTCGATCTGCGGAGGAAAATGAAGCCTCGTGAACCAACAGGGGAAAATACATTTAAAGGACAGATTCAACATTTCAGGAAATGTGCAGCTTCGCTTTCTGGCAGAAAATTACATAATTTTTTTTTTTTTAAGTCAAACTTCCTTCATTTTTTTGCGGTGTTATTAAATAATGACGCCATTTCCAGTAATGTTATTTAATGTTAATTAGCTTTAACAGGAAATTAAAGGCAATATTGAAAAAGTGTTTCATAATTTTGCCAATTAAACTGAACAAAACAACTTCCTAAAATAAGCTGCTCTGGTTCATGTTATGAGGATGAACAGCAGTGACGCTAACAGTAGAAAAGCCTCAGGCTAGCAGACTTGTAGCACGGTTAGCCTGTTAGCGGTGGCTGTCAGAGTCGCCTAGCAGCAGCGCTGAAGTTAGGGGTCAGAGGTTACGGGTGACTCACTCTGCAGCAGGTCAAGGTAGGCGTTGTCGGCGATGGCGTAGATGTGAGGCGGCGTTTCCAGACGACGCCGCCCTTTATACGCCGCGACCACCTGAGTCGAGTAGACCGGCAGCCATTTGTACGGGTTGACCGCCACACAGAATAGACCAGAGTAAGTCTAAAAACAAGCACATCAAGAGATCATCTACATGTCTTCTAATCATGAAAACCCAATGTTGTTCATAAGCTCAGTGTTTTAGGTGCAGCAGAAGAAACACTAACATAGACCATCCACATGCTGTATCTCCTCCTCAGGTTGAAGAGCACCGAGGCTTCGTTCAGGTGCGTCAGCATGGCTATGTCCTCCAGCATGTCGAACTTTGAAGGGTTCAGCGGCTGCAGCTCGTTTTCTTTCACCACCATAAACTGAAACACGAACATGAAACAGTTCCACCAGCTCAGAGATGTTTAGAGACAGTCTGCTGCTTATCTTTATACTTTCTTTAACTGTTAGAGAGAAACCAACGGTCTCATCATCAAAGATGTTTATCATATAATATTGATATCGGTATCGGCCCCTAAAATTCAGCATTGGTCAAAGTATAAAACAAGCAGACATTTCTGGAAAATAAGTTTTACATGAGTTTAACTTTTACGAGCGTGAGAGCATCCTCGTTGTGCAATCCTCCAGAAAACAAGTCTACAAGACAAACTGCTTCAGCTACGTCTCTACACCTGAGTGACCATCCAGTCAACTATGGAGCCAATCAAATCATTTAGAAGTTCATCTGCATTTCATTAAATACATATTTGATCAGTCCAGATTTCATCAGAGCCTGTAAAATAATGGAGGAGTTCGGACTGACGAACCCGTCCGTCCTTGGTCTCCACAGTGGTCTTGTCTCCGTTCAGCTCTTTAACCTCCACCTCGATGTACGCTTCAACATCATCGGGCATCCAGACTCGCTTTGTGCCTTTGGAGAATACACAGTTCTTTATTCAGGTGTATGTGTGTATTATGAGTATGGAGAACCCGTCTGAGTGTGCAGCATATCTACCATCATAATTCCGGGCGATAGCAGCCAGCTGCTCCAAGTTGGTGAGACGAAGGAAGCGAGCAGCTTCTCCAAACTCCGCCAGGTCCAGAAACCGAGACATCTGAACACAAGAACACATGCACACACTTTAAAGGCAATACGTCCACACACAAAGGTCATTCAAGAGGCTTTAAGCCTGAACATGCAAAACACATCAACAGAAAATAAGACTATTCATATTTAATTAATTATAACGTATTTAAAGGATTTAACCCTCTGAACCCCAGAAGATTTTTTTTAAATATATTCTTTTTAATGATGTCATCATAACTGTGTTGTTCTGCACTAAAGACATGTTCTAGTTCTTTCTATTTCTACTCATCATGGTTCTGTTTCATAGAGATGAAGGACTTCATGTTACAGAGAAGATCAAGAACACAGAGAGAAACATGTGAAGGAGTGAAAAAATGCGTCAAAACGTCTTTGAGTTCAGAAGTGCTTCAATACAAAACTATCTTTAAACAACCCCAGGAAAAGCAAACAGAAACGTTTTCAGCCGCGATTTACTGGAGACGGTGAGCAATTATGTATTATTGTATTTATGAAAGGGTGACATGCCTTCCTGACCGTTCTTTAAGAACATTCCTAAAAACCTTCAAAAGCAGACGACGGGGCTTTTAGTTCTGTTTAGTTTTTAAATGGTGAATTACTCTTTTCAGCATTTCCATCCACCTGTTTTTATGCAACTTTTTCAATTTGTATGAACGTTTGGCTGAGATGGAAAAGTGAATGCATATAAAGTGCAATGGACACAGATTTAGTGAAGAAATGATGAGCATGAAGCATGTGACTTCTTTGTGTTTCACCCTTTGAGTTTTGACTGCCGTGCTCTTAATGACTTCATCTAATTGCGCCGCTGTTCTTCTTCATTGGTGTGACCGTTGACCTCAATGGACCAATTCCTAATAATCGCACAACGGTAGTGGAGGATGCAAACATACATTAGCATTTTCTTTTGCCGATTTTCCTGAAACTGGGTTAAAATGTGCGATTCATTTGGATGGAAAGTGTCATGCTGCAAAACAACGAAGTCGGGTATCTACCGCAGGCTTCACCATTATTAAAAGCATCATCGTACGTCTCAACCAAACAAAAAACATCCTGTTGGTTCCAGGACCAACCAAACCAGTCGCCTCCCAGTCGTTCAAGCTCTTAATGTTTATCACATTTCTAATAAAAATCCTTTTAATCTACAACAAACGAGAACAGCTTGGGTCAAACCAATGAAGCTAAACACGTTGTTGTAAAACCACTTGAGGAAATATCAACTTCAATCTGATTAATGTTAAATTAAATCAGCTGCTGATATTCAGTCTGAGCATCAGCTAAACTATAAATAAAACACGTATTTTGGTAGAATAAATCAAGTTCAAAATCCTCAGTGATACATTAGATGCAGGTCCGGATCCGGACCCAGACGCTGTTGTATCCGTCCCAGGACCTAAAGTCAATTTTATTTTGACAGGGCGCTTCTATTTTAACCGGCGCAGCTTTTTCAGCCTTTATGGCACTTGTTCAGCAGTGCAGGAAGCACACCGACCAATGCGTTGTAAATCTCATCACGTGATGCAGCTCAGCCAATCAAATATGGGTATTCTGACACTTTTCCTGAATCGAGTGAGATGTACACACACCGGGGGAGAGATGAGGAAAGAGAAGGAAGAGCAGGAGAATAATACGCGAGTCAGAGAAGTTATTTCACATGAAGCTCTCCAAAGAGAGAAAAGTGGTCAGAGAGACCAGAGTCTTTAACCAAGAATGGACAGACTCTTACAGGTTCATTCTTCACACGGACAGTTTAATACCAGTGTGTCTCACATGTTCAGAGACCGTGACGATTATTAAAAGCGGTAAATGAAGCGACACTACGAGACAAAGCACAACTCTTTTGAGCAAACGTACCCACTCACATCTAAATGAAGTCACAGAAAATAAACCTGAGAGCCCAATATGATCAGAATCCTAACGCATGAGTTCACTGCCCAACAATGATGTTACCAGAGAGAATAGAGCTGAAACAAGTGGTTTAATAACCACAGATAAAGTCCATGCAGAAACATTTCTCTTGTTAGAAGATGAGAAAAATATAATATTGTGACTTTTTGATTGACATCACTTCACACCTCAATGAACTGAATTTAAAGCTGCAGGACAATTCAGTGAAATTCATTTTTCTAAAATGAATTACTTTATTTTAAGATGCACATTTTTGAAAAGCTTTCTGTTATATCAGTTATTCTTTAATCCAGCTCTTATTTTACTTGAAATTAGAGAACATGTATTTATGTATTTATATGTATTATTTATAATCCATCCAGTTAAATTTGAAAACTGAGAATAATATTTGTTAAAATATAATTGATGTGTACTTTCTTTATTTGATTTGACAGTTGTTGACTACACAGAGACGTTACTACTACTAGGCTTCTTCAATATATATATAGCACTAAATAGCGCAAGTTAGATATTATTGTAATGTTCCGGACCTTTGCCCGAGGAGATTTTCTCAATCTGGACCTTTTGGAATTTTAATTGAATACCCCTGATATAGAGGATGTTTAAAGTGCATTGTGGGTATAATTCTGATATATGTGCTAGCATCAAACTTATAGATTTCAAAGAATGGTTCCAAATAACTAACATCTATATTTTTCTTATTGTCATCAAATCCCATATTGTCTCATTGGTTCATACTGAAGTCAATCTTTAAAAACACAAATATGTAGTTTTATAAGTTAGTTTTTATCAAACTAACAGGAGGGAATAGAGACTTTGCTGGGGACTATTTTCAGCAGCGGATGAATCCACATGTGTTGCTCTAGTGAGTATTTGTATGTGTGGCTGAGTCACAATAAACTACAGTTTTAATGGAGCTCTTATCAGGATACTTTATAGTGGAAACATTTACTGTTGGTTTCAATGTGAACACAGCCAGACTAATACTTTAAGAACGATTTCCGACATCAACATCAATCCGTTCTTTTGTTGCACCGTCAACTTGTTGCCCTAAGACCCTAAACTAAACTCTGATGTCAACAAACTGGCATTACAAGCATTCTCACAGTCTATTAGGCCCGTACCTCACCGCATTACTCAGGATTTTCAGAGCGAGCTCACAGCTGCCACATCAGCTCAAGAGGATCCGTTCACAAAGCTCAGGACTGTCCCTTTTATGTTCACCGTCACACCCACAAACACATGGCCGGGACAGTTCTTCTCTGTAAATATAACCGTCTATAGTCTCCGGCCATCAGATGTGTGTGTGAGTGATCATGCCTTACATGGACTCAGAGGACAGATGATCATCATCAGGGTTCAAATCAAACCACAGGGCAACGTTATGATTCTAGCAGACCAAAAAAGAAAGAGGTTCTGTTGCTGTGAAGTGAAAGTTGAGGTGAACCATCAACCACAGACTACACAAGAGACTTTACATCACAGCTTCATCATGAATCAGAGATTATAGACCGGCATCACCGCTTTGGGTCCCCTCAAAAAAGAACCGGATCGTAAAACGTGTTGTCAGATTTTTAGAAGGTGTTGTTTGTAGAACTTGTCTGAAGTTTTATTGTCTAAACCTAACTAAGTAGTTTAGTTGTCTCAAACCAACTAAGTGGTTTAGTTGTCTCAAACCAACTAAGTGGTTTAGTTGTCTCAACCTAACTAAGTGGTTTAGTTGTCTCAACCTAACTAAGTAGTTTAG
>NW_022281647.1:4168-4377 GCF_004355925.1 Anarrhichthys ocellatus | reverse complement strand
GTTTTGTTGTCTAAACCTAAATAAGTCGTTTTGTTGTCTAAACCTAACTAAGTGGTTTAGTTGTCTAAACCTAACTAACTAGTTTAGTTGTCTAAACCTAACTAAGTGGTTTAGTTGTCTAAACCTAACTAACTAGTTTTGTTGTCTAAACCTAAATAAGTCGTTTTGTTGTCTAAACCTAACTAAGTGGTTTAGTTGTCTAAACCTAA
>NW_022281647.1:0-4158 GCF_004355925.1 Anarrhichthys ocellatus | reverse complement strand
GTTGTCTAAACCTAAATAAGTAGTTTAGTTGTCTCAACCTAACTAAGTAGTTTTGTTGTCTAAACCTAACTAAGTAGTTTTGTTGTAGTTGTGTTGTCTAAACCTAATTAAGTAGTTTTGTTGTCTAAACCTAACTAAGTAGTTTCCTGTGAAGACAGAAGTTTATTTTGAAAAGACTGTTTTTATGCAGAAATTGAAACGTGTTGCTGGACTTTATCAGGAAAACGCACAAAAAATGAAGAGTAACTTTTCATGAGATATCATACGAACCGTTATTTGAGGAGACGTTGATCGTGTTGACATTATCCTTGACGTTGGAGGCTAATATAATTCTGAATGTAAACAACATCACCGTTCTTTTAAATGGGCTATTGATGCTACTGTATAACAAGATCAATATGAAGATCTTAAATGATATGACCTCCTCCCGATGGTCTTGCTGTGGAGAGATGTTTTACAGACTGAACCATTTTTTTCTTTACATCAGTGACATACAGGTGAAGCTGCAGTAGCAGTCTCACCATCTGTCCCTTAATTCTGCTGCTGACACTTTTAAAATCATGGACTTTCTTTTGTGGATTATTGAAAGCAGAATTTAAACATAGCACATGTGGCGCTGGATGCGTAGCCTTATATGGTATGTTATTATTGAGGCTCATCAACAAGTCGGCAAATCTGACAGATCTCATTCGAGCCGACCGTACGAACGGAAGTTAAGATAAGGATACGGGAATGAGGTCCGTTATCTGTTCAAATGTGATAACAGAGTCATCGTGTTTGATCAGCTGTTCTCATGAAAAGTGACTCTAATAGTTGTTTAGTGTTTAGAGGGAGAAGCTCAACCTGTTTACTTTCTCTCCTCCACACGGTCGACCAATCACAGCGCTGAGTGGGAATGGTTGTCGGAAAGTTACACATATTATTTCTGACGTGGGAGAAGGAGGGTCGACCAATCCGATACGCTCTCCTGTTGGATTTAAACTGGCAGCTGGAATATATCAGAATCATAATATCAACTAAAGTAATGAAAGCTCTTAAACTAGATTTAGTGGCCAAGATCAGGCAGAAATGCAGAACCCACCTCATTGGATATTGAGGCCTTAGTGGTTCACATTCATATCATTTAATTTGCAATTACTGAAATGAGCAGAAACCAGAAGACATGCATGGTGACATACCCGCTGGATACATTCAGAGAACCAGCATCTGCACTGTTTTCTCTCCTGACTGCACATTGAATATGATTTTTACAGCTCTTCACCATAGCAACGGCAGCTGAGGCTCATGGGTACTGTAGTATTTGAAACCAGAAACACACACGTTCATATAATCGGTAAACTGCTGACTCAGCGTTGTGTACTCACCGTGCGGGTCGCTCAGGTTCTTCCTCCGAAGCTCTTTTTCAGCTGGATTTGGCTGAGTGGTGTTTGTGAGGACGTGCAGGAGGAACAGAATAAGTCGGCCCAGCGAGCATCACATCACTTTATAACCTCCCCGAGAAGGTCGCCTCAGCATGTGACCTGCTGCGCCGCGGCCGATTGGTCCGGCCGGTCCCCTCCGCCGGTCATAAAAGGCCTGCTGTGGTCAGCGTGGAATACCAGAGTGAAGCAGGCTGCAGACGTAAAGCCACCACTGGCTCCCTCTCTGTCTGAGGGCTATCTATGGAACCTGACTGCCTCACTGTCCTCATCTGTCTTTGTTTCTCTGGACTCGTCCATTCAGACTGTCCATGGACATCAAACCTCCATCTCTCTCTTCATCTTCCATTTTAATCATATCACAGTTTTTGCCATCATTTCTTTCTCATGTGATAACCTCAGATAAGCCCCGCCCCTCTTAGCTACTGTTTCTTTGCCTGTCGATCTTTCTGTTCCCACATGACACGTGCACAGTTTACGATGAGGACAGCGCTGGATTTAGCGCCCATCATCAGTGCTGAAGTCCTTGTATTCAGAAAGAATAAGAGAAAAGCAGCTTCCCATATTCAGCCACGTCTGACACGTAGAAACATCAGTTCATCAGCTGTAGATAGCTAGACTTGTTCTCCACGTCTGCCTTGGAGCCTGTCAAAGGCTCTTTAAAGATGGCTGCACAGATGCTAACATGTTAACTCAGCTCTGTAATATTGGCAGATAATATTCAGCAGAACTAAAGAATCCTCTTTGTTCTTGTTCTGCAGGTTCTAGACGCTAGGTAGTTAGCATTAATGTGGAAATATCTGAACAACAAACGGTTTATTGACATTGATCGACGGTTGAAGATATTTTGTGAGTGTGCTTTGTGGATATCATAGAGAAAGTAAAAGATATGAGCACGTATTGCAAACAGTCAACAAGCACAATAATAATAATGACGAGAAAGACAAAATCGAACTGCAATTTCTTTGTAATATAAGTACATTCAGAACAAAGTGTTACTATAGATTACATCATGTACTTGCTGATGTTTTGTTGGGTTCGTCTGTGTGTCAGCAGCATTATGGAGAAACTACCAACACGATTATCATGAAAGCTGGTGGAACGGAGGAGCACAGACCGATGAAGAACCCAGTGGATTCTGGTATGAATCTGAATCCTGCTTGTGATTGTTTTTCACTCTTGTTAACATTACAAGAAGTCTGCGCTCTTCTAGTTCTCCATGTTTCACTTTGACAAAAGAAAAGTCTTTAAAGGACGAGAACTGATGAGTCATCGTGTTCTCAGATCTCAGGCATCAACTGAAGGAGTTCCGTGTTGTTTGGTCAGAAGTATCCCAAAGAAGAAGCAGGTTGTAACACGGCAGAGACGTCCCTGAACCGAAATTTAGGCTTCATCTTAATCTCTGTGATCCCTCGTCAGTGGATGACAGTTATGAATGAGGCAATGACACACACACACACACACCTTTCATTCACTGATCGTGTGACACACACACACACACACACAGTGGGGCATCACCAGGATTTGGACGGCGGTGTGTTGTGATACGTCAGATAAAAGTGATAAATCATCTGTGGGATTAAACGAGAAGCTTTCAGCTTCAGCATGACGCTGTTGTTTCTCTTCAACCCTCTGATGGAAAAGCTCGTTTTCTTTAAACAATCGCCAAAACTACACCGTTCATCACAGACGGAAGCTGTAAAAACATAATTCATAATTGTCAGATTGCAATTATCCCGATGGTCCTTGAACATAACGTGTTCTGTAAAAAACAACCAAAACTAAGTTTAAAACATTTTATTCTTCATGTTCTCATGATAAATGTCTCCTCTAATAAAGCATTCACTTTAACCAGAGTGTGTAAAACATGTGAATAGTTTCATATTTATTGTTTCCAACATTGGTAAAACTTGTAGACACTATAAACATGTTGAATATTTAGATTATATTGTTTTCCAATTTTTGTAAAATCAATGATCAAAGAAATTCAACTTAGTATTCTTTCTTCTTTTTTATGATTAATATCCTCATAACTGTTGTTCTGCACTATTCTGTTTCATAGAGATGAAGGACTTCATGTTACAGAGACCATCAGGACCACAGAGAGGAGAACGCCTCTAAACTCTTTATTCTGTTGGTGACTCTCAGAGGAGACGACGTGTCCTCGGTCGTCTCCTCTGCAGCCTCTTCAAACTACACATCTCATTAAAGTGACGGCAGGTTTCACAGCAGTGCTGCTGATCGCTGCATGTCTGTCTCCACACACAGCAGGCGGACTTACAGAGACTCAGAGAGGGTTCACGTCCCTGCAGGACTCTGCTGTGGCTGCAAATCCTCCAGCAACTTTGAGGCACTTGTAATAATTGACTCTCTTTATGTCGGTGAGTTATTGGGCTGGCAGGGTCCCAGTGGAGGTTACTTCGGGACCTCGGGGGGCTTTTGGCATTCCTGCTGAAGCCGACGGACTGTTTGATTGGAATGTCGTTGCTCAGAAACAGATCTGGTCCAAGTTTAAGTACTGTAACCTTCTCACCAAACCACCGTCGGTCTGTGAGCGTTTTGGATTTCTCTAGAAGCGGTAATAACACGTATCACAAAGTGTCTGTTTCCTCCGTGTTGAGTTTCTTCTCTGGTCCCTCCATCCCTCCATCCCTCCATCCATCCATCCATCCCTCCATCCATCCATCCATCCATCCCTCCATCCCTCCATCCATCCATCCATCCATCCATCCCTCCATCC
>NW_022281646.1:0-10139 GCF_004355925.1 Anarrhichthys ocellatus | reverse complement strand
GAGATGTCAGCCAAGCACGCAGCGATGCGTGCCTCCACTTGAGTGTCACCGGGGGGAAATGACAAGACCAGCTGGGTGTCATCGGCATAACAATGGTAAGAGAAGTCATGCGAGCGAATAACAGAACCCAGAGATGTTGTGTAGAGCGAGAAGAGAAGTATATATATATATAGTTATATTATATATACAAAAACTATAGTTTGTTGTATTTATGAAGAAGAATAAACACAATTCTTCACATTTTATTGCAATTTTACCTGTTATAACAATATCAAACTCTTATGAAGAGGAGAAAAAAACTTGCTCAGTTTGCTGCAGCAGTTGAGAAATCGCTCTTTTTCGCTCATCTCCAGCGTGATACTTTTCAGCAAATGCTGTGTGCTTGTTCTGGAAGTGACTTTCAACATTACATTTGTTGCACATATCAAGCACACAGGTACGCCAGCATCGTTGGCAGTGAAAGCAAATGAATACGTCCACGCAATTAAACTCTATTTTCCTCCGTGACTTTTCTTTTTTTGGATATATCCATTGATAGTTTACCGAGGGCGGGGGTCTGAAAATCATGATTAGCCACCTGCAGGGAAAGGCTCTTGACAGGCGTAATAGGATGTGATGCACATTTTAGTTGACAAAATATTAAAACATTTTTATTTAAGGTCAGGTATTACTGACCTTGTTGTCTTTACTAGCAGCCTCGGGTTGCCGACCACTGGTCTACACCAAAGTGGTAAACCAACAGACAGACTGACAGACATTAATCCTGACAGCCATACAGTTAGCATGGCAAAATCCCTGGCACTTGTCTTGTGATACTGGTAAGCAAAGCAGTGGAATCATAGCCTGTATTAGCTGTTCACATGCTTAAATCAAACTGTGGTCTACTGACAAAATAAAATGATTCAAATGAGTAATTGTTCCCAACAGATACTAATAGCTTCCAGCAGCAGCATGAGCATTCTGATAGGAAAAAACTTTTTGTCTGTTTTTCTGTCCATGCTGATCAAACATTGCTTTTTATATGTAAATGTGTGCTACCATTAGATTGATGTAAAATGAACATATTTCGAAACCTCCTGTGTGAGAGAATAATGAATTTGGTGACTCCTACAGGTAATATCAAAACTAGAATTATCACTTTGATAAGTTTACATCCATGTCTGTCCAAAACGTCTTATCATTTATCCTAATGGAAATTAGTTTGAAATTGTCATAATTAACACATGAATTCTTGACATTCTTTACATGTTTGAGCCAAATTTGAAGACATTTTCTCCAGAGGTTCATGAGATATCGTGTTAATGAGGAAGAGATGTACTTTTGTACGTACAACCCGAAAAACATAATGCCTCCGCCCACGGCTGTCGCTGAGACATAAATCCAAGCCAGGTGCAATGAAGAATGAATGATTTGAAACACAGATCAGACTTTCTGAGACATAAGGATGCTATAATCGGAAAAGCTATGGCTATCTGACTGCAGCTTGATGAATATGAGCAGAACCTTAGTGAGGTTGTGCAGTTTGAAGACATGCATCTGAAAGAAGCAGTAAAGTAAGCCGAACTAGGCTGACCCAGGCTGGACTGAACCAAGTTGCAGGGATTTCCTGCATCTGAGATGACTGAATGTTTCTTTCTAAATCTTGAGCTGCACAGGAAACCGTTGCATTGAGTAATATATGTTCATGCCAAATGATAACAATGGAGTTTGTGACTCATAAAAAGCTACGCCTGTTCACTTTCAGAATTGTTGAAGGGACAGGTATTTCCCGTCTCACCTGTTTGCCACACACATACAAACAAACAAACAAACACACCTGTTGATTATGCAACAGGGTTTCCAGTAACACCTTGCATTGTGTAGCATTTCACTGCTAAAGCATCATACGTCAATCATGAACTTCCAAGGTTTCGTTTCAGAAGCAGTTTATTGGAATGCACCGTTTTGGTCAAGGACTTGGAGGGGACAAACAGTTAGGACAAAGATCAGGATTGGATCAGTCAGGGCATAGGAAGCATATTGTGAAGGACTTTCCTTCACAATATTCCACAGCGACATTAATTCAGCGACCCCCATCAATGGACAGCAACAAATAGTAAACAGAGTAACCTCTTAATCAGTAAACAGAATATGAATGTGAATGTCATTAGTGTACTAATAAAGCGTCATTTTAAAGTTTAGTGTACATTGATTTGCTTTTGGATATTTATCTGAAATCTTACAAGCGGAATTAAAGTTGCACCAAATAGAAACAGATGCAACAAGGACAGGTACCTAAAAACTGTTGGTAAAAGAGTACCCAACTGATTTAACATTGCAGTCCTGTCAGACTCACTATTGACAGTGAAACATTCCTGTTAGGCACCGACATTAACCACAATGCAACTTGGCCGCCAACAGTTGGGTTGGAGATATAGATGTGTTTTACACATAAACGACTGACGTGTCAGCTGTCAGTGTGATCAGAAAATACGTCGATGAAAGTAGTATTTCTGTGACAACAGTGACGGTGCTATTGTCTTGTTTGAAATGCACTTGCACCTTAACTAGCCAGCTTTAGTGCCAAACTTCTGCTTCTCTTCTAACTTCTGCTTCTCTTCTAGCTTCCTCAACATTATCTTTGCTGCTGGATGCATGCAGACCCTCAGTTGCATTTTGGGACATTGTTTTCCAGAGTCATTGTTTTCAGACATTGTGAAACTAAAGCAGATAATCATCTCTTTGAAAACTTATGTCACTTAAGTTTTGTCACGTCTAATGGCTTCACTTTCCCGGCTGAAAGCCCCGAGGCCTCTTCCTCTTCCTCCTTCACAATTGTGGGAGTTTCCAGTTGTATTTTGGTTTCGTTTAGTTCGGACAATACAGACATCTTATTTTCACACAAATTAAATTGTTGAATAGCTACCTCAAATGTTTCTTGACAAGTGAGATGTTGCTTCTGAAGAACATAGTTTTATTTAATTTATTTACTCAGTTCTGGTGGGATGCCTTCAGAATGACAAACATACTCACTCATGAGTGTGAGGCTTCTTCATCTGTTTTATATACGGAACCAGTTTTAGTTTATTTGAACAAAATTATCGTGATCAGAGAGTTTGTTTGGTGGCAAAGTGAATTCAAGATTAAGAACTTTGACAAAAAAATGTCAGGGCTGATAACCAGAGGTGTGGACTCAGAGTCATATGACTTGTCAAATTTGATAGTATAGCGTAGATAGTTTGATAGTCCCTTCCACAATCTGTGCCATCAATTTTGCAAGGGCACTGTCGCTGCATCCTGAGCTTAGTGTCGCCAAGACTGTGACAACTGTGATTGTTTACATAAATATAAAGAAGATAAGTAAAGACTGTTTTACTGATAGCAGATCTGGGTTGTGCTTCGAGTCCCGTTTTTGGCTGCCCGGTGCCCAGCGCAAATTGGCAGTGGAGGAAAGTGAAAACATAAAAGGGTTGGTTGAACCTACACGCAGCAGATATCGCCAGAAAATAGAAACACATATTGGATGTGATCTCTACAAAATAAAGAAGAGTGATCGACATTACAAATTACTTCGTCCTCCACACCTTCAACTACACGGCTTGCCAGATGAAGGCGTACAAGAGTCTAGATGAGGGGTCTTCAACGTTTTTCAGGCCAAGGACACCCAAACTGATAGAGAGATGGAGCAGGGACCCCTTACTATATATATATTGTATAAAATTGTGTTTTATATTAAACTGGGCCTGGTGCCATGTATAAACATACCTTGTTATTATGCATTCAATACTACACTTTTCAAATAATACACAGGTTCATATATTCATGTTTTTATTTTAAACATGTGCAAGCTACAGAGAGTAGGGAGGCCATGCCACTGACATTTGTAAACACACCGTGTCAACTGATACCAATGCCAATATCAACATTGTCTGTCAATTGCATGATAATCATGCATATAAGCTATTCATGGAGGTGAAAAATGAGTGATTAGTGCCACTGCCATGCCTAAACATACCTGTTATCTTGCATACAATACTGAACTATTAAAATAATGGACGATTCATGTTTGGGAAAATTTCAAATATTAAACAATATGAAAAATTGTCTTATCAACCAAAAATGTCACGACCACCCTGCAGTACCTCCGTGGATCCCCTGTTGAAGACCTCTGGTCTAGAGGCTTACAACTATTTTGGGTGCGGTTGGGCCCACGACCTCGGAAACAAAGTAGCTTTAAACGACTGGCGTCTTGTTTTTTTCCCGGGTATCATCGCTAAAAACAAAAATTGCGGTAGATCAGAGGTAGCCAACACGGTGCCTGCGGGCACCTGGTCGCCCGCAGGGACCACGTGAGTCGCCCGCAAGTCATGTTCTAAAAATAGCACTAGTATGAAGGCAAATCACTGTCAAAATCCGAGAGTGGAAATAAGATCCAGGCGTGCGTGTAGAGGTCCCGCACATGCAAATTAAACAGCAGCTCGCGTATATTACTATGACGAGTGCTTTCGCATCACTCCGCGCACGAGAACAATTGCAGCCTGCGAGGAGAAAACCATGATTTGAGTGCGAGGGGCGTCCCCTAGCGCGCGACTACTATCGCTGCTCTTCTGCTCACGAAACTTTCACCTGCTCGCTCAGGAGTAGATTTTCTTTTTGACACTAAGTGGGCGGACCCAGTCACCATTGTATAACTACATTTAATTGGTTACAATCCTCGTTTTTGGATTGGCCGGATATCACTCTGATATCAATCTTACATAACTGATCATTTGTATAAACATGGGACACAGTGATTTGTTCAAAAATGTTACAAAGGTAGTGGTTAGTACAAACAAGACATGATGTGAAGATATGACCGTTAATGATTTCCTAATTTTTTTTAGAAGTGATCATTTGTACAAAAATATAACAGGTGTGATTTTGAATCAAAATACATAATCATTGTTAACAATTATTGTGAGGAATAATTAACATTGACATGTGATCAGACAGTCTCTTCACATATATTATTATTATTATTATTATTATTATTATTATTATAAGATGATCTGTGCAACTTTGTTATTCAGGAAGTTTGTATCAAACAAGTAGCCCGTCGAACTACACAGTACCCTTGAAGTAGCTCTCCGTTTCAAAAAGGTTGGTGACCCCTGCGGTAGATAGTGAACTAGCTTTTCCCCGCTAGCATCGCTAAAAACGAATTTCCCGGTAACTAGATAACTAGCTTTCTCCCGCATAAAAACAATGACAAACAAACAAAAACAGCGAGGCTCTCGCGGTACTCCGGTACAAGAAACAAACATTTACAAATTATCGCTCAAACTCCGTGTCCCAACAGTTCCAAAGTTCCTTAATGTAACACAAAACAGTCCAATGACAAATAAATCCCCAAAACAAAGTCAACAACAGGTGGAAGTGTGGCGAGACACCGCAGTTCCTTGGCTCCACAGAACTCACGCTACTTCATCGCAGCCTGTGTAGCTGGTGGTCCTTTTTGCCGAATCCCAGCCCAGTCTCCCGCTTTTTAATCCACAAAGCATTTGCTTTGGATCCTTTAGCTGAGCAGTCACCGGTAAATCGTGCTCTCTGAGTCCACTAAACACCGACTGCTTCTCTCTGTCTGCTAGCACAATCTCCTCTCGCATCACTTTCCCCCCGTCAAAATTTATACAAGCCAGGCAAAATAAAATAATAACAATAACAGACCCTATTCATATCCTGTGTAAACATTAAAGGCAACTGATAACCTTCGTAAGAACAGCACTTTAAATATGTGAAGAAAAATAATAACCACTAGGTTCGCCATTCACAACTGGCGTACACAAAGTAAGACTTCGGTGATCATTACACTGTCTGTTGCCGTTTCTTTTCGAGTTTTTTAAACTTCTCACGTTTGTGTACAACTATTTTTGTACATCTGAAAGTAGAAACATAAATAGTTCAATCACCATGACAAAGGCACACACAGACAGCTTTGAATCTTAAATACAGAGATGATTGGAGTTAAACCTATGACAGGCATGTCCAAAGTCCGGCCCAATCACAATAATTGTTATTATTATGATCAATGTAATTTTGATGAGACAGTGTATAAACAACAGATGGTTGTTAATTTTTTTATTTCCACTCTTCCTGAGATACCTAAGATAATTCATTTTGTTTTAATATCTTATTTTTGCAACCAGAGATGTCACCCTTTGAGGGCCATTAGAAAGAATGGAAGGTTAGGCACTTCTGCATTGGCTTCACATTTCAGACCAAGAGGTTGCCTCCTTCTCCCAACTCGTGAAACACGGCAGCTTCGTCAGTGGCCCCACATGTCCAATTATGCAGCTTCACGTGTCCGCAGTTATGAGGGAAGTCAAGTGACGTCGTATAAAAAGCAAGAATGTGTGCACACAGTGGATGGGATGCGAGGTTTGTTGTGAACGAAGACTGAAAGATGATAAAAACTGAAATGCGATAATAACAAAGATGACAAAAAAGTCTAAATTCTTCCAGAAATTGCTCTCGACCTCTAAGTTACTAAGTGGTTGGACTCTCAATTTACCACGTGCCTGGATAGACTGACAGCCGATAAAACAACTGGGGGTCAATCTTGACAATCAATATTGTATTAAGTATAAGAATCCCGTAAGGACTGAACCAACTAGGGTTTTATGACCCTACCTTTCTTGTTTTATGAACATCTACATTCCTGAGTAGAAATGACAGAGACACATCCAAATGTTAATAGAAGACTTAAAGGAAACTGAGTTTAGATGCAAAATACCATGTACCTCAGTAAATATGTTATGCTGAGCTAACATGTTTAGTAATAGGAAGAGACATGTGGATTTTAGACCTTCTGTTGACCGCTATTCTGTGAACTGATTCCTTGAGATATAATGCACATCTGTGATTAGGTTAGTTTTATACTTTGGTCAATTTCAATTCCTAATGGGAATGTAGCCTCGGTAGCGCTTTGGCCATTGTCAGCCACCGTAGCAGAGTGTTTAAACAAAATATACAATATATTTTGATTCACTATATTCTTACTAAGTGATTTCAAAATAGTTTTACACACCTTGTTCAACATTGTCATCCTGCAATTTGGGCGTTAATAACAGCGGCAAACCTTCATGGCCAGTTGTCGTCATATTTCTTGGGAAGCACTTGCACATCATTTCATATTGCCAAGTTTCATGTTTCTAGCTTGTTCCAGCACAAATAGGGTTTTGCCCCTTCGGGGGTTGAATCCTTTTATAATCCGGTCTAAGGGGGAAATAGGATGAGACAGAAATGTTCACCTCCCCGCTGTCTATCTAGTTAAATTTGGAATAGTTGTCGCCTGGATTCAGCTCTGGTAGAAAATCGTTCACAGTAATGGAGTTGTCACTTTGTATCACAGAGTGACAATAAAGAAACTGACTAACACTGGGGAATGCTTGCCAGTCCTGTCAGAGCCGCACAGTCGCCCATCAGCAGGGGAGCAGACGGAGGTCAGACACATGCCAAAGAGTATGAACTCAGTTTCACTCACACATTGCACAATGTCTCCTCATATCACATTTCTGCACGCTTTCTCTACTGACAGGCAGCAACTTGTTTCAGCTCGGTATGAAAAAAGTGATATGACTTTATTAAATGACAACTTACACAATGACTCACTGACAGCTGTTTATACAAGATAACTTAGTACTTCATATTTTGGGAAATAATTGTGTGGATGTCTGTGTTGAGTACAGAGTTGAAGTCAAGATTTGGTGGGGGGTGTGGCATCAACAGAGGGGCGTGTAATCATGAGCTCCAGACTGTTTTCAACTTCTGGAGCAAGAACTGAACTTTTGACTCACCCAGAATCTGATAGGTATTTTATTCTTGCAACAAGGCGACTTTTTCAAGCCCGACTTCGTCAAGCTAAGACTTCTCGAACGTGTAGTTACCTAATTTTTATTGTTCAAACCATGTGTTTGCATCCGATTTCGGTCCTCTCTTCTGCTCGGTGGTCACGTAGACATTGGGCCACTCCCAGGTGCCGTGACCCCGCTAACCACATTTATCCTACTCTCTCAGCTCATGTTGAGCAAGTGGTACCGGGGGGGCTCTGGAATTGCCAGTCGGCAGTGCCGAAAGCTGAGTTTATCTTGGGCTACGCTTCCTTGCTCTCTCTCAGCTTTCTTGCTCTAACTGAGACCTGGATCGCGCCAGAAAATACCACCACACCTGCAGCTCTGTCAGAAGTATACTCTTTCTCTCACACTCCCAGAGCTGCGAGGCGGGGTGGTGGTACTGGCCTGCTAATTTCCCCAAAATGGAAATACACTCTTGTCTCGGTTCCTCAGTTCTCCCCGTCCTCTTTCGAATTTCATGCGGATACTGTCACTTATCCATTCAAGCTCACCATTGCTGTTGTGTATCGCCCACCAGGCCCTCTTGGTGAGTTCTTGGAAGATCTCGACACATTAGTCTCACACTTCCATGATGATGGCTCCGCACTCATCCTGCTCGGAGACTTTAACATCCAGACTGATAAATTAGAACCGCTTCTTTCCTTCCTCTCCTCTTTTGACCTTTACCCCGCCTCTTCTCCTCCTACCCACAAGGCCGGCAACCAGCTGGATCTTATCTTCACTAGATACTGTTAGATACTGCTAACCTCTCCGTCACGCCCCTCCAGCTCTCTGACCACTATTTCATGTCTCCCTCACCCTCTCCTCTCCCCCTGTACTTCCACCACCTACCCACATGGTTTCTACCTGTAATCATCTCCGCTCCCTCTCCCCGGCTGATCTTTCATCTTCTATTACCTCTGCTCTCCCTGACCCTGAAGCCTTCTCTCTCCTATCCCCTGATATTGCTACTGATCTTCTCCTCTCCACCCTTTCCTCTTCTTTGGACAACCTCTGTCCCTCCACCTCCATGCCTGCATGGCCAACCCCACCTGCCCCATGGCTGTCGGACTCAGTGCGTAATGACAGACGGAGCCTAAGAGAGGCTGAGCGTAAATGGAGAAAAGGCAATCTCCCGGGGGACCTTCTTAACTTCCAAGCTCTTCTTTCCACTTTTTCCACCACTCTATCTACTGCTAAAGCTGCTTTCTTTCGCTCCAAAATCCTAACCTCTGCTTCCAATCCTAAAAAACTCTTCGAAACTTTCTCTTCACTCCTCCAACCCCCACCCCCTCCTCCTACTTCCTCCCTTCTCCCTGACGATTTCGCCAACTTCTTTGACAAGAAGGTAAACGATATCAGATCCTCCTTCTCTCAGCCCCCCTGTCCACTCTCTCCTGTCCACCCTTTCCCTCTCTACCATCTCCAGCTCTTCCCCCACAGCTCTCCCTCCCCTCTCCATGCCCCATCTTACCCAATCTTGCTCCCCTCTCCCCTAACGAGGTCCTCAACGTTGTTACATCTAACCGCCCCACCACGTGCTCCCTTGACCCGATCCCCTCCCCTCTTCTTCAGTCTATTGCGACTGAATTCCTTCCTTTTCTCACCCATCTCATGAACACATCTCTTGTTTCAGGATGCTTTCCCACGGCTTTCAAGACTGCTAGAGTCACCCCCCCTTCTGAAGAAACCATCACTTGACCCCTCTGATGTCAAGAACTTCAGACCGGTGTCTCTTCTACCCTTTCTTTCCAAAACACTTGATCGTGCTGTCTTTACTCAACTATCCTCCTATCTCCACCAAAACAACCTGTTGGACCCTCACCAGTCCGGGTTCAAAGTGGGTCACTCGACTGAGACAGCCCTCCTTGCGGTGACGGAGTCGCTTCACGCAGCGAGATCGAACTCTCTCTCCTCTGTCCTGATTCTCCTGGACCTGTCTGCGGCGTTTGACACTGTTAACCACCAGATCCTCCTATCCACCCTCGAGGGGATGGGCATTTCAGGCTCTGCACTCTCCCTGTTTGCATCCTACCTGACAGGTCGATCCTACCAGGTGTCATGGAGGGGCTCTGTGTCGGAACCACGCATGCTGACTACGGGGGTTCCACAAGGCTCAGTCCTGGGCCCCCTTCTCTTCTCGCTCTACACAACATCTCTGGGTTCTGTTATTCGCTCGCATGACTTCTCCTACCATTGTTATGCCGATGACACCCAGCTGGTCTTGTCATTTCCCCCCGGGGACACTCAAGTGGAGGCACGCATCGCTGCGTGCTTGGCTGACATCTC
>NW_022281645.1:0-10139 GCF_004355925.1 Anarrhichthys ocellatus | reverse complement strand
TGATCTCAGTGAGGAGCTCTTGGATGTAGCTGCCATGCACGGGACGATGACGGGGACATTAGTGATGCAGAGGTGACAAAAATAGCTTTGAACAAAGTTAATGTAATAACTTGTGTTTGATGATATTTGTCTTTGTTATTTTCTTTAAAAGTTTGATCTTTGATAGAGTAATGTGGGTTTCTTAGCCCTAAATTAAAAATGATTTATGTTATAATAACAGAAATGTGCTTAAATATATTTTTACATTTATATAACTGCATGTACAATATTTTTACACTTGAATAAACAATAATCAAAAGCAGAGACAGTTATTTAACAATATGTTAGGAGTAGTTACATTTATACAGTCTTACAGTTACAACCGGCCCTTTGAGGGAAACCATGATGCTGATGTGGCCCGGAGTGAAAATGAGTTTGACACCCCTGCTGTAGACGATCCGTGCACTGTTGCCATATGTGGGGTCATCTGCATCGGTGGCAGTCACCTGAGTCACATAGGTTCCTTAACAAACACACATACATACACACGTTATGTAATTATGTGTTTTCTCTTCTAACAGAACAATACATCTCTGTCTGTGTATTGAATATCTAGATCTTAATTATCTTGGAAAACTATTTTTGAGATAACAAAATAAATATTTTGGTAAAAGGTTATTTTCTTCCATTGATGAATTAAAGCAAAGATTATTACTCTTTTAATATAATGACACATTTGATCATGGTGACTGATGCAGTGTCAGATCCTGGAGATCCTTCAATGATCGTCAGTGCATCAGAACGTGTAGTAACACAGTGTTTTACGTATGTCGGGTTCATCGACATTGATTCAGTCAAGCACAATAAGAACACGAGTAAAACAAGGCTCCAGATGCAGCAGATACTGCTGCCTGAAACATTGGATTATTTAGGTAGACATGTGGCTACTTAAACCATATTGACATGGAAGAGCAGAATCATGACAAATCATGACCGACACAATCATAACCATATTGGTAAAAATGGGTTTACTCGTCTCTGCCACTTAATCAAATAAACAAACAGTCAAACATAAGCCGATTAGCTAACGTAAACCGCCACACAAGAAGATTAAAAGATGACCAGTTTGGTTGAATTTGACATATTCTTGCCCTGCTGTCAGACTTTCTATTTTATAACTGGGGACTGTAGATGTAGATTATATGGACCCAGTAGTGGAGGTGAAATGCTGCCCACTGTTTGTTTGGAGCATGTGGCCAGGTGTTACATACTTCCCCAGTAAGATACCTCTTTCTCTGGGGGAGAGATGCCCCCAAAAATAATATTTAAAAAGAAACAAAGGTATCTGTTACTTTGTATTTAGGTGTCAGCTTGGTTCAGATGACAGCTTGTGTTAATGCCAACACAGGGAGCTTTAGAGACAATCTGATTATCTTCCATATGTGTTGCTGATCAGTCCCAGGATGAATGAACACAACATCCAAACAAATGAAACACAGTCAACATCAGATTTGGACTGTTGAAATGATCAAAGTCTCTGGAAAACCTGAACTAACAACACACATTCTACACTTACATGGACACACACAGTTCAGTGGATCGGTGCTAAAGTGTCGAGGTTTGTCAGGACACTGAGTCCTGTAAGTGCACATAGTGTGTTGCCATCTTATTGTCAAGGCAACACGGCAAGCATCTAGGATGTGTCCTGGTGCAAACGGGAAGGAAAGATCACTGCAGACCCATCACACCCTGGACACAAGCTGTTCCAACTCCTCCCCTCTGGTAGGCGCTACAGAGCTCTGTACGCCAAAACCACCACCACCACCACCACCACCACCCACACACACACACACACAGACAGACAGACAGACTTTTATATATATTTATACACATACACACACTTTTGGATATATATTTATTTGTACATAGTCGTTAAACGTTAAATGTTTATACTTACATCTGTTCTACTTTTTTGTTGTCCTTGTTTTGTGTATATTTGTAAACGTGTGTATGTACGTTGAGACCAAAGTGTAAACCGGAGTCAAATTCCATGAATGCATATGCACACATGGCCAATAAAGCTGATTCTGATTCTGAATTGCCATGCAATATAGTTCAAACATTCATGTTCCCCACATTATATTAATTATGTTGGTGATGTTTATGACACTGCCATCAGTCTCAGCTAGTTCAAAGCACCACTTTGACTCTTGACACTTACAGTAGACTTGTTTTAGCATGTTGTCTTTGAAAACTATGAATTTAAGACGAAACTCTGCATGGACAGGAAACAATACAGTCAGGGAGTGAGCTTCAAAGTGTCACTGTGTTTATCACATTAATATTCATCTTGGCTCTGGCTCTACAGAATAATAATCATTGTATAGCATCTCAATAGCAAGTTCTTGTCTTTATTGAACATTGTGCACAGACAGACATTCACCAGGTTAATGGACATGTTTACATAGTTAAGATATCAGTGTGTAAAAGTAGACAATCAATATAAAAATAAGGTATCCAAACATATAAAACAGAAACGTCAACATACCTTAATCAGGGACTAGAGAAAGTAATTCTCTGAAATGGTGAGTTTCCCTTTTTGCTTGTCATAAGGGTATCTATGTACATGCATTATGTATGCTTGTCATGTCTCTCAATGGATTATTACATTCAAATGTCGTGACTATGTCTATAGGGGTAATTGTTATAGAATGTCCAGTCGGTACATCCGTGTGTTTTAGTTCCAGTAAGTCCTTCTCGATTCATGGACGCCAGTGAAGACAGTCGAGCCTCCCCAGTTGTATTTCTTGAATAGGTTTTAATGCGTTTGAGGGCTAAAAATGTCTGCTCCACAGAGGCAGCAGATATTGGGATTGTCACCACCCAACATGTCAGGCTAGCCCACTGACCAATCACGTATGGCTAGGACAGATAGCAGGCTCTGGCACGTCAAAGAATACGCCCAACATGTCAAACTAAAGATCTGATTGGTTGAAGAATATGACAATCAACAATATCGTCCCCATTCACTTAACCTCTATAGCCCTAGCCCTATTTGTAGGCCTCTGCTCGAAAATTGCATACCCATACTAAAGAGAGTCTATTTCTGCAACTACAAGGTCTATTTTAATAATTTAAAATTGTATAATACAGGTAACACTTGTGAGATGTGCTGATATTGGTAAATATTGTGTATATGTTACTGGTTAATAACATATACACATATGGCACAGCTCAAATTGAAAAGTTCCAGGTTCGCCTGAAAAAAAAGCACTTTTATTGAACTTTTTTTTTTTTTTAATAATGCTGATTGAACCCTAAAATCACTCCACAGTCACAGCACAACAGGTATCTGGTCTGTCCAAGCTAATTTTACTTAGCAGGCCAGCATAAATGAGGTCCGAGTACAGAATTTCAAGGCAAATTTTCATTTTTGGAACCAGATTTTGCACTGCTCTATTCTAATTTTATATACTATATAACTACATATTAACTATATATTCACTTGCTTTATCACTAAGAGTGTTCAATACATCATAATAAAGCAGTTTGCAATAATTTTCAGCCATGCTCAGTTATTTCCAGATGTCATATGTGTCATTCATGAAAAAAACCTGCTCTGACTCAGTGTGTATGTGGGATTTGTAAGGCCCGTGATTAGCGGATTTAGGTATATGACACGTCGTTAGGTCCGGAATAGTCCATTGAAAGCCGTCAGGGGTGTTATTTGGAATGCTGAGGGACATGAGTCAGTAAAAATCTTGATAAGGTGGGCTCGACCCCCATGCGACAAATAGGTTGGTCCAGGCGAAGAATGCGGGCCATTTTCGCATGCCAGGTCACAGCACGTTCATTTCAATGCAGGCAGAGAGACGAGGAAACGGAGCACAGCGCTGCAGCAACTTTCAATGGAATAACTGTTTTTTTCCGGACGAAAATCACAAAAAGTTATGTAGATTTTCAATTTTATTTCTCGAGAGCAGTGTGCGGTTTCTTGGGGTTTGTCCTGTAAGTTTTGAATGCTTTGTCGGAGATCTATTTGGACACGCTGGGTCGACGCCGTATCGAGCCCTCGTGCGAATTCATGTATCCTTCGGGCATTTTCGCTGCCGGCTTTGTGATAAAAGATGAATTTCTGCTGCATAGTTGGCGGATTTTTTGCAGAAAAATCCTGATATTGTGATAAATCTTCTAGTGTATTGAATTAGTTTGTGTATAACTGTGTATAATTGCGTAAAATGGCTTGCATGATGATTTTGCTCTGACTTTTTTTTTTTTTTTTTTTCGATATCAGAATCAGAATCAGAATCGTTTATTGCCATGTATGTTGAGCATACAAGGACTTTGGCGTGACGGGAGGTGCAAACATTTAACAATCAACAACAATCAGTGCAAGTAGAAACATTAAAATTTACAAGAGATATGAAATAAAGTAAGATATAAAATAAATGAAATATAAAATAAAGATGAAATATAAAATAAAGTGCACAAACTAACAGATAACAGGACTATAAACAACGAACAGACGACAGTACTATAAACAAGTGAGATGTAAGTGTAGTGTAAAGTGTCGAGTGAAATAGAAGGGATGCAGGGGAGTGACCGGTGGGAATTTGTCCTGGGGTGACAGTCAGTGAGGGACCCAGGCTCTTAATGAGCCCGACTGTGGACGGAAAGAAGCTGTTCGTGTGGCGTGAGGTCTTGGTCCTGATGGACCTCAGCCTCCTACCAGATGGAAGGGGCACAAACAGTTTTTGTCCAGGGTGAGAGGGGTCGGCTACAATCTTCCTTGCTCGCTTCAGGGTCCTTGAAGCGAACAAGTCCTGGAGGGACGGCAGATTGCAGCCAATCACCCTCTCGGCAGAGTGAATGATGCGCTGCAGCCTGCCCTTGTCCTTGTCCTTGGCAGTGGCTGCAGCGTACCAGACTGTGATGGAGGAGCAGAGGATGGACTCAATGATGGCTGTGTAGAAATGCACCATCATTGTCTTTGGCAGGTTGAATTTCTTCAGCTGCCTCAGGAAGTACATCCTCTGCTGAGCCTTTTTAGTGATGGAGCTGATGTTCAGCTCCCACTTGAGGTCCTGGGATATGATGGAGCCCAGGAAGCGGAAGGACTCCACCGCGTCGACGGGAGAGTCACACAGGGTGATAGGGACATGTGGGGCTGCAATCTTCCGGAAATCCACAACCATCTCCACTGTCTTTCGAGCGTTGAGCTCCAAGTTGTTCAGACCGCACCAGGTCACCAGATGGTCAGTCTCCCACCTGTAGGCGGACTCATCCCCACCAGAGATGAGTCCAATGAGGGTGGTGTCATCCGCGAACTTCAGGAGCTTGACGGACTGGTGACTGGAGGTGCAGCTGTTGGTGTACAGGGAGAAGAGCAGAGGGGAAAGAACGCAGCCTTGGGGGGAACCGGTGCTGATGGTCTGAGAGGCTGAGATGCGTTTTCCCAGCTTGACGTGCTGCTTCCTGTCAGACAGGAAGTCTGTGATCCACTTGCAGGTGGAGTCGGGCACGTGCAGCTGGGAGAGCTTGTCCTGCAGCAAAGACGGGATGATGGTGTTAAAGGCAGAGCTGAAGTCCACAAACAGGATCCTGGCGTAGGTTCCTGGGGAGTCCAGATGCTGGAGGATGAAGTGAAGGGCCAAGTTAACTGCGTAGTCTACAGACCTGTTGGCTCTGTAGGCGAACTGCAGGGGGTCCAGGAGTGGGTCAGTGAGGGATTTAAGGTGAGACAGGACAAGGCACTCAAAAGACTTCATGACCACAGAGGTCAGGGCGACGGGCCTGTAGTCATTAAGTCCTGTGATCCTTGTTTTTTTGGGGACGGGGATGATGGTGGAGACCTTGAAGCAGGCTGGTACGTGGCATGTCTCCAGGGAGGTGTTGAAGATGTCTGTAAACACAGGAGACAGCTGATCGGCACAATGCTTCAGGGTGGAGGGGGAGACAGAGTCTGGGCCGGCTGCTTTGCGGGAGTTTTGTTTTTTAAAGAGCCTGTTGACGTCACTCTCCAGGATAGAGAGAGTCGTCACTGGGGAGGCATGTGGGGCGGACACTGTGATGGGTGATACAGAGGCGTGGGCCCCTGCTGGGATGGAGGAGGGGGACCTGGTGGTCTGGGGCTTGTTGATGGAGCTGTGGGGGATGGAGTTAGGGCTGTCCCATTGTCCATCAAAGCGACGGTAGAACTCGTTCAGCTCATCTGCCAGGCGGAGGTCGTTCATGGAGTGGGGGGGTTTTAGGCTTGTAATTGGTGATCTGTCCAAGTCCTCTCCAGACAGAAGCAGAGTCATTTACTGAGAGCTGGTGTTGCAGTTTCTCAGAGTACAGACGTTTAGCATCTCTCACCGCCTTACTAAACCTGTACTTTGACTCTTTGTACAAGTCCTTGTCCCCACTCCTAAAAGCCTGATCCTTTTGCAGTCTTAGCTGTCTGAGTTCTGCTGTAAACCAGGGTTTGTCGTTGTTGTAACTCACCCTGGTGCTTGATGGAACACAGCTGTCCTCACAGAAGCTGATATATGAAGTCACAGCCTCTGTGTACTCATCCAGACTGTTGGTAGCAGTCCTGAATACATCCCAGTCTGTGCAGTCGAAGCACGCCCGAAGGTCCTCCATAGCTTCACTGGTCCACTTCCTGAATTTCCTCACCACAGGTTTACAGAATTTTGAGTTTCTGCCTGTATGAAGGAATCAGATGGACCATGATGTGGTCAGAGAGACCCGGTGCAGCACGAGGGACGGCGTGATAGGCCCTGCTGATTGTGGTGTAACAGTGGTCCAGAATGTTCTCCTCTCTGGTCGGACATTTAATAAACTGTCTGTATTTGGGGAGTTCATGGCTGAGGTTTCCTTTGTTAAAGTCACCAAGGACAATAATTAGAGAGTCCGGGTAGGTCTGCTCCACACACAGTATCTGGTCGGCGAGCGCGCGCTGTGCCTCCTGCACGTTGCCCTGCGGCGGCATGTAAACAGCGACCAGTATAAATGAAGCAAACTCACGGGGGGAGTAAAAGGGTTTGCAGTTAATGATAAAATATTCCAGATCAGGAGAACAGTGCTGGAGAATCACTGTCACATCGTTGCACCAGCCACTGTTGGAGTAGAAACAGATTCCTCCACCCTTCGATTTGCCGGAGAGCTCCGTATCGCGATCCGCTCTGAACAGCTGGAAGCCAGCCAGCTGGAGCGCAGAGTCGGGTATCGATCCACAGAGCCAGGTCTCAGTGAAGCACAAAACGGAGGATGAAGAAAAGTCTCTGTCTTTCCCCACCAGTAGCTGAAGTTCATCCAGTTTGTTGCACAGTGAGCGGACGTTTGAGAGAAATATGCCCGGCAGCGGTGTGCGGAATCCATGTGTGCGAAGACGCACGAGCACGCCGGCCCGTTTCCCTCTCCTACGGCGTCTCACTGCAAGGGCTAAGGCAAGCGCACCTTTGACTAGAATGTCCAGTAATTCCACAGAAGTTAGCAGAAAAGTTGGGACTTTTCTATGTTATTTTACATGTCTGGACCATTTTTCATATTATTTGATGAAAAGTCCATTCGGAACCTCGGTACCGGTACTCGAACCCCAAATGGGGCTCGCTCGGGCTAAAGACAAAGGGATTCACTTGAGTCTGCAGGCCTCGGGCCTCTCTTCTTACCTAGAGACACAGAGGTGAAATCTGATTGGATAAAAGCTCTACTTAAAACAAGCTGCACTGGAAGCAGAGCAACTGAGGAAGACAGTAGCTGTGCAATGAAAAAATAAGATAATGGGAAAGATATTTTTAGAAATTATAATACATATAGTGTATTTAAGAAAAATTATTAAATTATAAAATAGATATAGCTTTGTGATTCTGTTTAGGCCAGCAGAGAAGGCCTTGCAGGCCCTGACGGCCCACCACTGGTTTTTTGTATTCTCCATTTTCTTCCGGTGAAATGTTGGTGTCACTCTTTGGTGAATTGTGTCAGTTAGCTTGTTAGCTGGTGAGAGAATGGGAGAGTAATAACCTAGCAACAGCAGCAGTTAGTGGCTGTGTGATAGAGGTCAAACTGTTTTAGACTTTGTTTTTACTTGAAATCCTCATTCAAATCTCTCCTGTCAGTGTACATTTGTGTCATGTACTATAATATAAGAGTTTGTAATGCAATATAAACCTTCTGTGTGGATAGGCGTTTTAGGCAAATTTTACAGGAGTGATAAGAGGTTAACTTAAAAAATAAAATATGTGTGACAGTGAGCTACAATAAACTAAAGTTCAGGAATAGTTATTTAAGACTTTAACACAAATACGTTTCTACTATTTTCCTAGAAAGTTTTTGTAGTAATATAGATGAAATGAACACCGCTGAAGATCATCACTGATCTCACTAATTAGTATTGACCAGTGTGAAGTCACAGTTGTCCATAATGTGCTCCTTGCAGTTGTCCAGCAGCAGCTGATGGCAGTTAAAGATGATGCCCCCCCTGAGTGGAGCCCCAGCCTGCACCAGGATGGAGAGGACCGTGGAGGATCGGAACCAGCCAGGAGTCTGGATCAGGATATTCAACCAAAAACTGATGGAACGGCTTCAGACTTATTCAGACTTCAGACTTATGAAGACAGTGACAGTGACAGTGATTGTAAGCCGTTCGGATGTGAGAAAAGATTTATCCGGCAGGGAAATCTTAATATACACATGAGAGTCCACACAGCACCTACACATAAACACTAGACGGACCTTCTGGGCCTCCACATTCAAACTGAACTTTGTCTTAAAGCTCTCTGGCACATTCTCTTAAAGATTACGGGAGGATTTATGATCTCCGTTTGAAATGTGTCATTCCCTCCGAGTCAAACGTCACAAACGTCTTGCACATGATCCCTGTGGGTCTTAAGAGCTGCTGTCAGCAAAGATGATAAAAACAAGACACGCACAAGCTTTTACTGCCAGACAAAGCTGTGAGTGAAGAGCTACCTGACTCAAAGGTGTCAAGTTCAGCACACGGTCACACTAGAAGACCGTTCAAATGACTGATACTCATTTTAGAGGGAAATGTGTGCAGAAACAATACTATCATCATTCTCCATTATTTGTCCTCAACTGCTGCAACCATCAGCAGAAAGTTATGTCGGCTATAGATGTGTGGTTCTGCAGCTCCCCCTGCTGGAGGCTCTGTGTAGCGCAGCTTCTTCTGCTATGAAGGTTAGAGTGCTACGGGAGGTCAAAGTGTGTAAGCTTGTGTGTGTGAATAGGTTAGCTGCTTTTGATTTTGAGAAGTGTTTTGATTGTGTTAGTGCTTTAGGTTTACTGAAACGTGTAGTTTGGCGAAGCATGATAATGCCTTTGCAAACTTTTTGTAATAAATGTATGGAAGCAATGGATACACTTGAAACGTCATTGACGCCAACAAACTAATTGGGGAACAGTCCATGGCGAGATGTTTACAGTGAGCGAATAGAATGACATGAGATGTAAACGCTTTACCTGTCAAAGCACAGACGACGGCCCAAAGCTGCCCTCTGCTGGTCCCGCGTGGATATACAAGGAACTGGAGATTTACTCAACCTTCTAAAAACTCTCATGAAAGTTGAAGCCTCTGGCTACGACACCGTAAAGTGGTTAAAGGAAATTCACTTTTATTTGTTTCTGCACCGTCCTCTTTCACATGTTAAATACAACATCACACGGAGCCACACCAAAGCCAACAACTATTTGAACAGCTGGGTTCATTGATCCCGTGGAGCACACCACCAACATGACCAGTCTGTTTCATTTCATCCAATATAGTTCACCTGTCAGCTGGATGACAGTTGGTTTATTCGATCTTCTTTCTCTGCTACCTCATTTGAATTTGTTTTGTTCAATGGCACACAGTTCCTCAGCCAGCTAACATGTTTCTATTAACACAGCATTGTTTGTAGTGTTGGCAGCCTGGGATGAAGGTCCTCACACCCAGAGCTATCCCAGAGACAAGACCAGATCCAGATCAGCCAGTGGAGCAGCAGAGAGAACTGTTAGAAAGAGGAGCTAGGAACTGCCACTGAGACAGTTTCTTTTCTTTGAGCTTTGCAGGGTTAGGAGCACCTGCTGCCCCATGTTTGTAGAAATTGGTCTACCGGATAACAATAGTAGTTTAAAGATTAAATAAAAATGAAGAAACAATCAATGTATTTGCACAG
>NW_022281644.1:0-10141 GCF_004355925.1 Anarrhichthys ocellatus | reverse complement strand
AAAGCAGGGGATGCTTTAGGGCGGGGCTACACGGTGATTGACAGAGACGTATACGGCGTCACTACGTCACTCCTCCTCAGTCCATATATGGTCACTTCCTGTTCATAAGTTGCAAAAAAACAACATGGCAACGGCCGTAATCCAAGATGGCGATGACCAAAACTGGATCCATTGAAGATCAACAAAAACTACTTTGTTTGCTCCGAGGTAAGATGCTATTAACGTTAGCTAGCTAAACACGTTAGCAAACAAAGATGGTTGAATATCAATCATTATTAATTTACGATATCCAGTGAATGGATCAAGCCAAAGATGGGGAGCAATACCCTGGTGCGCTTTAAACAAATGGAAAAGATAAATAATTTGGTTTTATATTAGATAATGAAAAGCTATAGGGAGTCATAACTAACCTTAACTAAAACAACAATATATTGACATTGTTGTACCTGTATGTTTGTCCTTCACATTTTAATTCACAATACTCAGCCAATTTATATTGTGAATGTAGTTCTCAAATATATATATTGAAGTCCTTTCTGTCTACTTCTCTCTGATAATTCCGACTTATTTAGCTATTATCTCCTTAGTAAAGTAGTAGTAAAGTATCTCCCACTGATATTGGTGAAAACACCATGTTGACGTTGGTGCGTAAGCTTGACAGCAACAGTAACCGGGGGGTATTTTACGCTGAAACTCTCTGAGGGAAACTGCAGAGTGATGATAATTGATTAATTGGGTGATTATTTTTTGTGTGGCTTTGTCACAAAGTAATTTGACCCTTTGTTAATATAAACATATAAACAATATAGTGCAGCTTTAAAGTTCCCATAAAACCCGCTAGCAGAGTGCTATTAGATTCTGCATATTTATGCGTTTCCTGTAAAAACAGTAAGCTAGGGAGGCACTTGTCCCGGGTATCGATTGGCCGTTTACAGTTGCCAATAGTGCTGAGTGTGCGTTACACATTTCTGACTGACAGCTACAAGATCGGAGGCCAGGCTTCTCTCTGGCGTCGAGGAATTCTCGACATCACCGTCGGCCATCGGCAGCGGATTTTACGACGAATTGGACACGGATGAAAAGAAGGAAAAAGAGAAAGTCATTTGTTTTGTTGTTTGCCAAGAAATCACAAACTCCAGAAAACCATTAAGACCACCAACTACACCTGTAACTCATGGAAGCGCTGCATGTTTAACACCCAGAGCGGTGCTGTAAAGTTCAGCGGTTCCTCTGAATGCGCCTATTGACGCACAGTAAGAGGAGTTAAGCCGGGAGGATGCAGGTTAGTGGTGATGTTCCCCCCGGGTGAGCTGGCACACATAAAAAGACATATCAGCACTATTTGTAAAAAGTCACACACAGCCCCGCAGAGGACGGTCCACCTGTCATTGAGATAAACTGGCTAATAATTGATCAGCACAGAAATGAAAGGGGGGGGGGAATCAGTGGGGTTACAGTTCCGTTATTTTGTATGCATGTGTGTGTGTGTGTGTGTGTGTGTGTGTGTGCGCGTGTGTGTGTGTGTGCGCGTGTGTGTGTGCGTGTGCGTATGTTTGTCCGTGTCCTGTGATGCAAAGACAAGAGTTGGGTTCCGCTCAGCTCGATTGTGGGGGTTTCTTTAATGAGAAATGCACTCGCTGCATAATAATGGCCATATCTCAGAATGTACTCTCAGGGTAGCTGCAGTCTTTTTCAATTCTAGCTCAATTTTCAAACTGTCCGGATGCATCTGCTGCCACAGCTCGTGGTGCTCAGACGCTCTGAAACAATGTGACACCGGAGCTCTTGTCTTACATTTTTGGAAATATTGATTTTTTTGCTTTTTGTTCAAAAGCATCCATTTGGTGATTGTTCGTTTTAAGCAAGACCTTCAGCTTCATGTTTCAGAATCTACCACTTTTATTGAGTGAAAATTATGAAATATAATGTGCCTTTTCATCCTCATGAAGACTGCTGAGCCCACTGTCAAAACAAAGAAGTGCCAGCTATTTTACAAATTTAAACAAATATGTATTGGCGTCAACACCATTGGATTTCCCATAAATGTTGACACATTTGCTGTAGAACATATTGTTTTCAGCTATCAACAGTGAATCAGTTGTAGCTTTATTTGTAAACTGATGTGTATTTTTTATTCATCTTCATTATTTCCTGGTTCAAAGGCTCAGGTCTCAACGGTGATTCTGATATGATTGACCGTTTATCAATCAGCCACTTAAGAGAAGAGAGAATGATGAACTGCCATGTTGAACAATGATTAAAGGTGAAATCTGTTATTTTTTGCAGGATTTTTAACCAGAAGCCCGAGTACAACAGCCAATACTAGCCTGAAACTTCTTCAATACAACCGGTTGATGCGCATTTACTGGACGCAGGTTTTAAGTGTTGTTGGAATCTGACTATATGGCTTCGACGTGTGCTGTGGAACAAAGAGAGTCAGGCCTTCCCTTTTGCAGGCAAAGGTTTCATCCTGATTGTAGTTTGAGCACCAAACCCCCCAACTCTGAAGAAATTCACATTAGGGTGTGAGTTTCCTCCCCCGAAAACTATGCGTTCCTGAAGTCACCTGAAAGCAGCGCTGCAATCGAATTGGCCGAGAGCCAAGACACCCCAGGACCCCTGTGGTTCAGCGACCTTTCTACAAAACAACCAGCAACCCCCACCTCAATGCTTTTTCCCTTCGACCTCTGTCGAGCTAGGGAGCACACCAACGTTGTTTCCCTTTTTAACCAAATCCTAGGTCTAACAGTTTATATTCGCTGGCCAAATTCACCAAACTGTCTATTTTATCTTTGTTCGTATCCACGAAACGAACCCTTTTATTCCTGCAGAAGTGAAGAAGCAAGACTTCTTCAGAAAGAGAGAGAGAGAACTTCCACTCTCCACTCTCCACCGAGCGCCTCGTTTGTTCCGGTCATAAGGACGCGAAATTCCTTACCCAGAAGAAGCGATTCTCTCCTACCGAGAGAACACCTGCCGCGGCCCGCAGCCGCGCTGCCTGTGCCCACCGAAGCTCAGAAGGACTCCCCTAAACCAACACGATTGCATCATACCGTAAGGCAAAATAGAGTCTGGGCAGAGTTAGAGAGAGTTTAATTTGTGTTTATTTTATCTTGTTTGTGTGCTTAAAGTACTGTTCATTTTTATAACGTGGTATATGCTTTAGGATCACCGACACTGGCGATCCCTGAAATTGCTAGTGTTGTGTAGAAGTTACGTGTATTCCATGCTACTGTGATTCGTGTCGAGACTGCCGCAGTGAGGTCGGGGACTGCGTCTCAGGTCAGAGGTCGGAACCGCGTCTGTGACAAAGAGCCCGGTTCTTGCTCCTCTGGCTAGGAGAACAGTTTACCGAACTCCAGCACGATGCGGAGGATCTTAATCTTTTCTTTTATTTAATTTTGTTTTGTTCCTTTCCCTTCTCTTTTACTAATCCACACACACACACATATAGCTTTGAGCTAATGTAGCTACGTGCTAAACGGCTACCGGAACGTATAGACGCCGGTTCTCCTGTTGGCGATCCGCCATTTTGAGTCTCGCGCATGTGAGACGTCCCCACATCCCAACTACATCATACGTCGCTGAGCTGTTCCCTTGCTCCTCCCCCTACGTACACACACACACACACACACACACACACTCCCCCCCTTTTCAACCGTCTGTTGATTTTAGATAGCGTGCTCATAAATGTATAGTTGTTGTTAGTTTAGATATTAGTTGACTAGATCATTAGTATTAGAACATAATAAACTCTGTTATATTTTAAAGAGCAGCTGTCTGTGATTACTTTGTGCATGTGTATTGTGATAATAGCTGTATATGTGGTCTGTGCTCAAACTTAAACCTTCACTTTCACTCTGAATGTGTAATAGTACTCAGACTATTGACATTGTGAGTGAACACTAATTATGAGACTTAGTTTTATCGTTTGGTTATTGGTCCCTGTTCGCAGGGTGGTGCCCCGTTATTATTAATAATCATTAATAATTGTTACTGACATTAATAATTCTATTGATGTCAAGAATTTAGTTTCTTAGATGCTGATAACCCAAACACGCTCCTTTACGTTCCCAACATATTGGTGCCCCGTGTGAGGCTATGTTATTCCCAACAGTGTGGACTTCCTCTATATTTAGACACTGGATACGGGACCGTAACAAGACATTCACAACACATTTCTGTCTGTAAAGGAACCTACGGTCATTAATTTGGGTCCGTATCCTCCTGATGTTCCTTGGTGAAAAGAAGAATCTCATTTTATTGATATATGCATGCTGGGGATAGTTGAAATTTGGGATTCTTCAAGGATCCTTCCTTGACTTTTAGAAACAGCTCTTATGTGTTTGTTTTACTAACTGCTTTATGTTGCTGCTTCTTGTGTTTAATGAGCCGAAGACAAAACGTCCTCCCTTGTGGACAATAAAGATATATTCAATTCTATTCATTGACGTTCCCATCAGCCTCAGCTGTACGTTGTGTTCAGTGCTAATTAGCAGATGTTAGCATGCTTTGTATAATCAATAAATAATAATAAACAGTGAACTATTTGTGAGACGCACGTGATAGCACACCCCGGGCAAACAAAGAATGAGAGGTACATGGCCGAGCGCCGGCTTCACTTTGGCGAGTATAACCTGAGCTAAAGATGGTGACCCTGGAGAACATTACCTCCTGAGTATGTTTACATCGTCATTGTGAGCATGTTAGCATGCTGACCTTAGCAGTTAGCTGCTGTGCCTATAAGCCTGAGCCTCACCGAGCTGCTGGCTGTCGACTCTTTAGCTTTGTTCAGTCTGAGAATCAGCAGTGACGTAAATTTGTGACACATACTGTTAGAGCTGTGGTTTGGAGCAGACATGTAAAGCTTGTTTCGCCACATTAAATCATATTTTTCCCCCTCAGACTTTGTTTTGTAGCATAAAGTAGATCTCATTCATCAGATGTACCAACACAAAACACCTGAACAATGTAGAGTTGCATGAGAAATGCCAGAATTAACTGGAGTTTTCAAATATTTGATATTTTGTGAAAGTCAAGATGCTTTACACGTTACATGTATGTGGATTTGCACATTTTCTGCAGGTTTTACTTTAATAATCAGCATCTGTATATGCTGGACGACACACACGTTGCCGTGATGTAACACACATGCAGGAAACATTACATTTATGGATGTGTTAATATTTACTTTTCAAAAGACAATTAAGCCAATTGCACAAATGACTTCTTAACTTGAGGGAGGGTGAAAAGTTAATCCTTCACTAAACCCTTTAATGCTAACAGGGCTTCATCACTCGCCTCCTTGTTAAAGTCGCGCGTATCTAAATCTACCAGCCTTCTGAAATCTCTCAGGATTGTCAGTCATAATTAGTATGTTGTTGCTGCCCTGCTGCTAACATTAAATGAAAAGAAAGCTAATTCATCTCCAAAGTTCCTTCAGATATTCGCTTTAGAATTCACACCAGAGCACATCAAGGTGTTTTCCGATGCGCAGCAGCACACGGCAATCAGCACTTTCCTTCATTAGCCGACTGAAGGTCATCTGTAGTGTCTTAGCTCATGTGAAGAGGCTTCGGCAGATTCTCGGCTGAAATAAGGTGCAGCAACAGCAGCTTTAGGGTTCAGGAAGGAAACCCACGATGGAAATGATTCATAAAAACTGCACCGAGGTTTTCCGGCCAATGTTGTCCGGGCTGGGCCTTCCCACGGCTGGATCACCAACCACGCAGAGCGGAGCACTTCCCTACTTTTACCCATTTTTTACCTTGTATTGGATAGCTTAAAGTAGAGAGAGATGGGGCCCTAACCCTCGGCCATCAGGATGCCCAGATGTTGTTGTAATTTGAAATGAAATGAAACAAAAGTCCTCCAAACTAAAAACCTTCCAAAACAGTTACGGTTTTCTGATCTGCCGCCGCTATTGAGCGCAATGTTCATCGTAATTAACTATCGCTAATACCAACGTCCGTTCCTACACATCTACCGGCATCGAAACAGGAAGTCGGTGGTAAACAAGTAAAGCCCGCCTGCTGCTCGATTGGATTGGCTGCTTCCGTCAATTGTGACATTGATGAGTGGTGCTCCGAGCTGAAAAGTTGAGAATATTTTAACTTTTATAAGAGTCTAAAAAACGTCAAAAAAACGTTGAAAAACATCTAAAAAACGTCTAAAAAAACAGCAATGGTTTTGCGGGCGTTGCGTCTCGGTGTGCTCGGCCAGATATGCTGGTATGTACTTTTTTTTATTGATACGCTACAACAACGTAGTGAAGGATAAGGGAAAGCAAGACTAAATGAGAGAGGCGGCATGAAACGCAGAATTCATGAACAGGCATAAATGTCGTGGACGCGTGAGGATTATTATCTGAACGTTGCAACTCGTCATGTTCTTCCAATCCTAAATGTGACCCCGATATCCGGGTAGCGTCAGAGCTTGATCCGGTTTACATATTGCTTGATCCAAACCACAAAACCAGCGAGCCTTGTTATTTTCAGTAACTCACCACACAGAGACTCTCCACAGACCTGATTGTCAGACAAGCAGGAGGATCACTTTACAATGAGCAAGTCTTGCTGTGCTGGACTTAGTATAATCCTCGGTACAGCTTTCAGCTTTAAGGGTCTCCTATGAGGGAGACTGCCAAAAAGCCGGTTGGCTTGACGTCGACAACTTCACGGGGAGGAAAAAGCAACCAAACACCAAGATGAGAGAGACTATTCAGCCGGCGAGCACTTCTCTAATCTGACTTGTGTTCTTTCTTTTCAGAGGACACTGACAAGTTCAGTGGGGGGGGGAGTCAAAAATAAATGCAACAGCAGGATTAAATCCTTCCCTCACTCAGCACCAGTGGCTGTGCATGTGTCACAAGGAGATCTCTGCTCTAATTTGGTTCCACTCGTCTCCCAGAGCCAGCGAGGTCATTACTTATTACGAGGAACGTAATGATTCGGGCTGTCCGTCTCCAGGCTCTCGTGTTTAATGAAGGCAGAAATGACACACAAATAACAAATCTCACACCAAACTCCCAGCTGGCATCATTTCAGGCTTGTTGGTGCTATGATTACCTCGATATGTGAGTCCCACCGAGGCCGCCTGAAACAACTCTGATTCTAAATGAAGTTGAATGTACAGGATTAGTTTTTATATTTTACAGTTTTTAGGGTAGAACATCTACAACGGTGGCCCATGTTCATGCTGCAGCCGGTAGCTCCCGGGACTTTTGCTACCTGTCTTTGTTTGTTTTTTCGTGTTTATCACTAATGTTATATGACAGAATACATTCATTAACATGTGAAGGAAGCGTGGGGGTTAAGAGCAGCAGACTTTAAGACGATCTCCGCTCCACGGCCGACCGACCAGACAGACCTGACGGAGCAAACGTCACCAAACTGCCCCAGAGAGGAGAGGGAGGAGAGATGGATGCTAAGCTAACCCAGCTAGGACCCGAGGCTACTCCACTACCCAGCATGCTCCTGGTTAGCAGAAAAATAAGATGGATGAAAGCAGCAGGAGGTCGGTGACCTTTGAGCCCACATCTTCACAGAGACCTGGATCCATGGTGGTCCAGGATCAAGCTGCACTTGACGGGCGGACAGCAGGTCAGAGATCAGGACTCTGGTGGACCAGAGGAGGAGGACTCTGGTGCTCAAACACAGTCACACTTGATGGACGATGTTTCAATGTTTCATGATGCAATGCTGTGTTGCATTATGACAATAAATGATCCTTGTATCTTATTGACAAAGACCTTAACAGGAAATGCAGACTTTCCAATCCCATCAAAATACAGCACTGTTGTGTTGGATTGTCTTTGGTGAAAAACGGATTTTATAGTACGAGTCGTCCTGCGTATAAAAACCTACGTCAGCCTGCAAAGGAGTTATAAGCCTCGTCATGCTTCAATCCATATCTGATTACAGTCCACATCATGCCAACAGAACAGAACTGCTAACGACGCACACACAACCCAAACTCAGATGAGTTGATGACTGAGGAGAAAACACGGTTTCAGGTCTATTTATTTCATTTCTTTTGTCCACATCGTTTTGATCTTTTTCTTGTTATTCTCCATCGACTGTGAAACAAATTGCACTGCGTTGTTGTGTATCAAAATGAGCAATTTAAAATTATTACTACCATCAAGGGTGAGAAAGCAGACTCCAGAAAGCGTGCACACAGTGAAGCAACTGAGGATTCTGGTTAAAACTCAGACAAAATCTGTCCAAAGACAGACAGACAGACAGACAAACACCTGGCAAAGTACTCAAACACCTCTTGTGTTGTAGTTCCTGATACATATGCTGTCTCCAGGACCACATTATGCAGCGATGACTCACCTGAGGATCTGTAGAAATGGACAGAGGCTCGTCTTTAGTTTCACAAGCCCTTAAACCCACAGAATGACGTAATGCAACACGTCCTCACACCGGAACGACAGAACAGGTTGTTGACCGTTCTACAAAACTAATAACTCAGCTCTTTGACTTCTGTTTTCACACGGGACATGAACAGCGGTCTCCTGGGTGAAAGTCCTGTGTTTGTTTGACTCGTTCATCCGACCCAACTTCCTCACTACGTGGACTTTGTCATGTTATACAATGTCACCTGACTTCCTCCTTTGCGCCTGTATTTTCTCTCTTATTACGAGGTACTGTGGCCCAGAGCTTTGAGTGGTCCAAAGACTAGAAGAGGTGAATAGAGATGAAAGTCTATTCACCATGCAGAGGTCACCAGGCTCATTCATGACTTGCAGGGACTCAGCTTAATATAATGATACCAGATATAATAAACATTACGGATATGAAAGAGTCCAGAAACATCCACTGGAGACTCGATCCAACAATGTTTAGGCTACTTGATAGTACGACTCTCTTTCTCCAACACTGTTAAACAACTGTTACACTATTGAAAGCAGGCTTTGTAGACCTTAAATAGTTAGTTCAGTCTCCTCGCTTATCTCTGATGGTGTGCAGCAACACAGATATTATTTTAAACCTCCACACAAACAAAATATAGATCAACTTCACCTTGTTTCAGGCAGCCTGAGAATAACATCTCAACAGGTTTCCACCAAAGGAACAGCAGATATCCACCAGAGGAGACATGTTTGGTGTAGTTTGGATAAACCAATCGTCTGTAGCTGTGTGGCCTGTTTCACACCGCAAATGTATTCAGAACATAGGTTTTGGTTTGTGACTTTGTTTTCTACAACAGCTGACGTGTTTGTCCAGTTTGAAGAAAAGAAACAAACAAACTGTTTTCTGATCAGTTACAGTTCAGTTTGGCATCAAAACAACTTAGGAGTTAAAGTTATGGGTAATTGCAGTCGTGGAAGTTAACTGTTCAAACAAAAAAAATAATGTTTTGTGATTTTCACAATTTTCTAGTTTTGTCTCTGTGACGGTTCCCTGCCATGTTCCTGGTTTGTGTGTGTGTGTCCTTTAATGGCAGGATCCGGGAGATCACCCTAAGTGCAGGCACCTGGGCCCGGTGCGCTTCCACTATAAGGCTCCGCCTTCCTGGCACCCAAAGGCTCTCTCCCATCACCCCGTGGAGGAACGAGAACGGCTCGTTCCAGCCACCATGTGACGTTGGACCTATTGTTTATGTTTAATAAACTCTGTGCTTTGTGGCAAACTGTCTGCGTCTCCATGATTGGGTCATGGCTGTCGGAGCCAGGTCGTGACAGTCTCCCAAACAAATAAACAGATAACTTGTAATGTGATGAGTTGAATCGTTGAGGATGCAGCGATACGATAATGACTCACATAGCTGGATCGGTTATTGATAACAACGAGGCCGATTTATTCAGTTCAATGATATGTTGCACTATTTACATCATAAACTGGGTGTGATGCTGCATTCAAAAGGTTTACATTCGACTTGTAATTCCTGTTAATTCTCTTGTGTAAGATTTTTTTTATTTTAATAACAAATACCAAAGCACTAAATGTATATCTGTGTATTCATTTGTCCGTTTTGTTTTACAGAGTTAGAGCAATGTTTGAGTCCAGCCTGATATAAAGGAATGGCACCCGTCACTTCCACACAGTGACGCACAAAGGTACTTCATTAAAAAGATCAAATATTGATATTCACCTGTAGAGTCTTCTTAATGTGAGTGATGAAGTGGTGAAGT
>NW_022281643.1:6903-10092 GCF_004355925.1 Anarrhichthys ocellatus | reverse complement strand
TGTGTTTTCCCAAGTGGGATTGCCCCGCCCTCCGCCGCTCGCTGTTCCACCATTAGATGGTATGCATTTATCCGTAGATGGTGACCTTCGTCGCTCCCTACTAAGCTAATTTCACACATGAAGATTACTCGCATGTGCCCAGTGTGACGAGAATCATGAAGACATTAGTGTCGGGAGGCATGTGGGACTTGATGGGGAAATGGCCGAGGAAAGCTCATGCAGGATTTGAGCCAGCGGATTTTTTTTTGTGAAATCACGTTTAATTGCACAAGAACAAATTTGGACACACATTTTAGATATGTGGACACGCATCATGTCATCCAAATTCTGTCATATATATATATATATATATATATATATATATATATATATATATATATCACTAATGCACTACAATAGGGAAAATTACATTTTATTCCTTAAGTTTGTTTGTAAAGTTGATATTATTTAACATGTTACTATGTTACCGGGGAGATTTTTCTGTCTGAGCTGACTCTAAATCAATGCATCACACTGACCCACGTCCTATTCCACCTTTTGTTCTTGCAGTGATCCAGTGGACATTGAGTCCCTGAGGAGAGCAGCAGCCAGTAAGGGAGGACTGCTCACTGATGAACTAAGGAGGAAAGTCTGGCCCAAACTACTCAACATCAACGTGTACGATCTACCACATAAACCTGGTTAGTGGTTGATTGATGCTAATATTTACTGGGTTGATGCATGCTTCACAATACTGCAAAATACTGTTACTACTAGTACTAATGCTGACAACGATAATAATTACATTTCGTATGGTGTAGGTCAAGATGTGAGGGAGAACCACAAGGACTACAACCAAGTAGTCCTGGATGTGAGGAGGTCCATGAAGCGGTTCCCTAAAGGTCTGTGTTCTGTGTGTGTGTGTGGGTGTGTATGTTAGTTATCTCTAAAGATAGCAGCATCGCTCACGGTGTCATTTATCTACCTGTACTCCTGTACTTACAGCGACATGCAGATATCTGGAAAGGCTTAAGGATTAATGAACTGAGTAAAATCTGCAACAGGGTCAGATTCTTATGTCACAAGACGCCTTCGTTGTCAGCCAAAACCACAACGTTGGGAAAGCAACAGAGAAAAGTGTCTTATCTAACTGAGAAGCTGTCAGTTCAATCTCAGTTAATTGTGGTTTTGACTTAATAATCTTTTCTGCCAAGAAGAAGTGAACATATTTCGGAAAAAATGACTTGAAAAAAGCAGCAGGGACTGAGGGAAAGCTGGATTAGAGCGTTAGTTTTGTTGATCTCTGTCTGTGTACTACAGTAAGCTGCTCAACATATGCTGGATTTGATGTCATTTTTCCAGTAAAAGGCGCAAGAAAAGTAAGAATGATGTTCTTTTGGGAAGATAAACTTGATGTTTTATGCACATGTTGTGCAAAGAAATCATGTTGTCATACCACACCTGGGCAGTGTTTGGGTTTGTGTAAAACCCTGGTTATAAGCACCCGGACCAGAGTCGGATAACTTGCGTCAACTTATTTATAACGGCGACAATCACAAGCATTTTCCAGGTTTTATTTTTGTCTCTTAAGATTTTATTTGTTTGTGATCCCTGGCTGTTCCTCAGGTATGCCAGCCTCAGAGAGGGCTGTGCTTCAGGAGCAGCTGATTGACATCATACTGGAGGTTTTGAAACGCACCCCTCAGCTCCATTACTACCAAGGCTACCACGACGTGGCCGTCACTCTGCTGCTGGTAGTCGGGGAGCGGATGGCCATCGCCATGCTGGACACTCTGTCCAATCACCATCTCAGGTTGTACTTTTTTTTTTTTCTAATAAATCCATTTATCAGTCAAGTTAAACACACAACTTTTTTATTTTTTTACTGGATCCAATTAAGTAACTTTATTTCAAATAGTTTCGCAGTGATAACTTACTGACTGTTTTCTCTGTCTTTAGGGATTTCATGGATCCTACCATGGACAGCACCAAACACATTTTAAACTACTTGATGCCGATATTGGAACAAGTTGATACGGAACTACACGACTTCATGATCAGGTAAACATTCACTCGCACGTAATCAGATTGCAAAAAATAAGTAACAATAAACAGCCCAGTGCAGTCAGATCATAGTTGGCGAACATTGTCAAGAATTACTTGATTACTTTTTTTGATTATGTTTATGCCTGAGCATGTTTTTGTAAAGGTAATTTGATTTGAACATTTCTAAATAACGAATATGTTGTATGTTAAAGTAAGTTACTCCTCTCAGGCTGCCAGGTTGGTTATTGGTGATTTAACTAATATTTGTTCTTGTTTTAATGGTGCGTTATGGGTAATGGAGTTTTATTTTAACTTTATTTACATTGGAAATGAAAGATGAGCATTTTGGTTAAGTGCTTCTCTTGCGTTACAAGAGCAAAGTCCTCCATGTGGCCGTAGATTAAAAAAACACCAGCAACAAAAATATACACAAAACAGCATCCCGCATGTTGTAGAATACACACAGTACCTGTAGTTTTTATGAAGGTAATTTGATTTGACCAGCTGTAATAGCTGAATATGCAAAATGCATTTTATTTGCATTTAAAATGTTTTGAGATCAAACTGATTTTTGCAGCTGCGTCCATTTTTAGTCAATGTTTGATTTAGTAAGTAATCAAAAGTATCCAGATTACATTACTTTTTTTTTAATCCAATGATTTTGTTACAAATTACAAATATTGCCTCGTAATTTGTCTTCGGTAACGGATTTCAAAGTATTATTTGAAGTCGCTTTTGAAGTAATGTAAGTCAAATCCACTAGAGGGCACTAAAGTGTTGATTTTCACCAGTGAGCTTCACAGAGAGACAAATATTTGAGTGTTTTGTTTGTGAATTGGAGCTCAACTGAAAATGCATCAGTGGTGGTCTCATTGGGGAGTTCCTGTGTCAGATGCTCCAACAGCTGTTTCAGAGGCTTCTCTGTCCCACCAAGTTGTGCACCACATTTATCTTTATTTGTGAAATGTAATCATCCAAAAATGATTCATTATCTTTTTGCAGTTAATTGAAGCAACAAGAAAGCATTTGACAACATAACCAGTTACTGTAAGTGAGTATGGGGCGTGTAGTGAGGACTAGGATTTGTGATGTTCTGAGTCAATAAATTGTCCTCGAGGTGTGTGTGTGTGTGTGTGTGTGTGTGTGTGTGTGTGTGTGTGTGTG
>NW_022281643.1:3111-6893 GCF_004355925.1 Anarrhichthys ocellatus | reverse complement strand
TGTGTGTGTGTGTGTGTGTGTGTGTGTGTGTGTGTGTGTGTGTGTGTCTGTAGTGCCTTCGCCTTCTTGTTGCCCGTTCATAATTGATGCTGTGCTGGCAACTTCCATATTTGCAAATTACCCGTCTCTCCTCAAATACAAGCTCACACCAATAGAAAAAGCCCAAAAAACAAGACATTTCACCGGCAGAAGAAACAGTAGGATAAACAACACCTGACTTCAAAGTTTGGAACGCACTTAGGAAGCACTTCCACTTCCCCTTACCTGCCTTCTTATCTTTTCCTCCTTTCTTCTTTCCCTCTTCTCCCGCCCACTTCATTTGATCTCTTTTATGTCCCTCTCGTCACTCATGCTCCCTCTCTTTACCCCTCCCCCTGTCCATCACTCCACCCACTCCGTTCGCTTGTCACTGCCTTCCCCTTGTACTTATTCTTCTTCCTCCCTATCTAATATTTATCAACAACCTCTAAGAGTATCCAATTTACTTGGGACTCTGTCAAAAATAACTGTCTATTTATGTCTGCACACGACAAAGAAAGACGGGGGAAGAGCACAGGAGGGTTATAAACAGCATGTGAAGATAAATAAAATGTATTTTTCTTCAGAATTCAGGACACATCTAAAGAAATTGCTGTGGTCATGAGAAAATCTTTCAAACAAATCAATCACGACTTTTGGATTAAGTAATGCTACTGAAGTTCAGTTTACGAAATTTAGGAAAGTGCTACTTGTGTTGTATGACGTCCTCTGAAGGTGCTTTGTCATGTCTGAGAAAATAACCCCTGTGATGTCATTCGGGTTATCTCAGGTTCAGATTATTAAAGACATGTTTGAATGTTTAAAAACTAAAGGCGTTACTCAGGGAGGGTTTAACAAAAAATATCCACTATCAAGATGCATTTTGGGAACCATTGAATTCAGCATATGTGGGGTTTGAACCATACTAGTGATTAATAGTCAGGGTGTCTCAACCTCTCTGCTTAGACCATTATTTTTCTATTCTTTCTCTCGTGAGAACCTGTCGAAGTATTATTATTTTTTGGCTACGGTTGGCCGGATCATACCAGTGCATTTTCTCTTTACATTTTACCCGACAGACTAAGAGTTGCTTACACTGTACAGCACTGCACACCACCAGGCGTACCATTCGTTTTCAAAGTAATTTCCTGCCTTCCATGCAGCCATTGGTTTCCATTCATTTCTATTACAGTATGAAAGTCAACTCGGAGGGATTTGCACTGTGATGGATTGGGATGTGATGAAACCACTAGCTGCCTAGAAGATAGGGAAAACCCATATGTTTTCATATTACTCCTAAACTGTATTTTTTTTTATTTTATAACTGCATTTTCATTAAATTCTGCTCTTGTAGCATATTTTGTGTTTTCTGTTCTGTTAGTCTCTAACTCACTGTTGCATATTAGCCAAGACACTCTTGTGAAGGAGATTGTTAATCTCAGTTAAGATTTAAAGCCCGTTCTGTGTGTTCCTCTGTTTATGTTTACATCCCTTTATATGTTTGCTGTTTCTGACAGAGCAGAGGTGGGAACCATCTTCGCACTGTCCTGGCTCATCACGTGGTACGGCCACGTGCTGTCAGACTTCAAACACACCATGAGGCTCTACGACTTCTTCCTGGCATCGCACCCGCTGATGCCCATTTACCTCGCCGCTACGGTGAGCAGGCGTAGAAGCCAACAGGAAATGAACAAGAGGCAGCGACTTTGTTTTGTCAGTAATCCAGGACGCTCACATGTGAATACATGCTGCCAAACACACACACACACACACACACACACACACACACACACACACACACACACACTCTCTCATGCATACAGTGAGGCAGAGTACTGTGAAGTCACTAGACTAGTTAATTAGATACCTCCTAATGAACAGATGAGAGAGAGAGAGTGAAGGAGGAGCTATAGCGGGAGAGATAAAAGAGGAAAGAGAGGGAGAAGGACGAGGACTGCATCAGGAAACAGAATGACAAGCAGAGCTGACTGATGTTTGACTGAGAAGGACAAAGAGATTACAAAGGAAAAGCATTTTTCTACTTGTGACTTTTTTCCCTCCTTGTTCCTCTGGGTGCAAAACAACAACTGTTTTGGTAGAAATGTTTACTGCTGGAACATGTGTATGTGCAGGTGTGTTTGTGGAAAAATTATATTGTGTATGTGAATGCATCCTGTTTTTAGGTGTTTTAATTGAGTGTGAATAGGTCTTTTTAAACAGAAGGGTTTTGTGTTTGTTGATTAGTGTGTACATTTGTGCACACTTTGTGTGTGTGTGTGTGTGTGTGTGTGTGTGTGTGTAGGGGCTGGGCAGAGGGAGACTTCTGTTTTGAAGTGTGTGAAACAACAAAGCATTATGTAGTTCATGTTTCCTCCAAGGCTGAGAACAGCGCACAGCATGGGGGGGTTAACCCTTCATCTGCCTATTTCACTGCTGAGCACTCATTCCGCCTCACTAGTATCACTGAAGCTTCCCAGTGTACAGTGTGTAGAATCTTTATCACAGCTTTAGTGTGTTTTAACCCCTCCTCTCCTCCTCAGATTGTGCTGCACAGAGAGAAGGCAGTGAAGAAGACGGAGTGTGACATGGCCATGGTCCACCACCTGCTCTCACGCATACCCCAGGACCTCCCATACGAACTTTTGATCGGCCAGGCCCAGGACCTGTTGGACCACTACCCTCCATCTCTACTGGCCAAGCAGGCAGCGCTGCAGCCTCGCAAGAGGTGAGGGGACAAGCATTGAAACACAAGATGGCGAAAAATTATAATGATGTTACTACTATGCATTCACATTAGATAAATGAGGCATCATGCTGGGTCATACTTCAGTTATAATTAAATACAATGCACTTGTTACGTTCTGCCAAAGTAAGTGAGCAAAACATACTCATACTGTTGTGCGTCAAGGGCTGCAAATAATAGTTATTTTCATCATAACTTAATCAGTAAATCATTATTTTTTACCAATATATTTATTTAGCATATTTTGCCTTTTATTGGACTGTAAGAGGCAGACTGGATATAGGGAGCGAGAGGGACGTATGGCATGCAACAAAGGTCTGCAATCTAACCGGGGACGTTGTGTTTAGATGGCGTGCACTGTAGCCAGTCGGCTAATGGTTTGCTTCAGTAAATCATATACTGATTAATGAATCGTACGATTAGTCTACAAAACATCACAAAGTTATAAAAAGAAACGTATAAATATATCTAAAGAGATATATTGTCTTTAAATGACTTGATTAGAACAAAAAAAAGCTGGAAATATTTGGCAATAAATGGCTCGATGATCAGTCAATTGTCAAAATTGTTGTCTATAAGTGTTCTGTCAATAATTGCATCCGAACACGTAACACTAATATAAAAGTTTAATGTTTTATAGAAATATTTTGAGGTTGTGCATTTGAGTAAGTTCCCTCAGTAACCAAGAGGGGATGCACTAAAAACACATCCAGTTCCAGTGGTGTTCATCATGTCATTCCAGCTGTCCATGCTTCACCTTAGATCTGACTCTGCTCTCCATCACCGACTAACTCTCCCTTCCCTCTTCCCAACCTTCTCTTCCTCCGTTTTCTGTCTCCAGTCTGTCCATCAGCACCTTCCAGGCGTTTCAGTTCTCCACCCTCCACCAGAGGCCTGACTCTGTTCTCCAACGCCTCACCAAGGCCCAGGGCTCCAGCCACTCCAGACACGGTAAAGATAGTAACTGTAATCTTATTACTGACTCTGAAGAAGGATTGGACACATACAGACAGTACAGTGA
>NW_022281643.1:0-3011 GCF_004355925.1 Anarrhichthys ocellatus | reverse complement strand
CTTTGGGCCAATCAATAACAAGTAAACAAATGATGTAGCACCCCCATCAGACCAATCAAGTGCACATTTCGATATGCCAGAAGAGAGCAAAGCGATGCTTCATTCCCATTGGTTTTTGTGAGAATGTGATCAGTGGCCTCTGACATATTGTCTGTGATGTACACGCAATCAAAAATGTGCTTTAACATTCCCCTCAGGCCAAACAATGTAATATTGAAATTGATGCACATTATTCCCTGCAGTTTCATCAAAATTCAATTAGCGGCAGCCAAGATGAAGTGCATAACGCACAGAAAGAGCACCTCCTAACTTCACTGTGGCAGACAATGAATGGGAGTCCGTAAGAGACAACCTGCTGTCTAAATGTTAAACAAGAGATGACTGTTGGCTGATGAGGGTGGAGTTCATAACTATTTAGGCCTCTAGTTAATTAAAGTGAGAGTGCTGCTGAGCTCAAAGCATGGAGCAGAATTGGTTGTTTAATACTTTTGCCCCCTCCTTGTCTCTACTCCTTGTGTTTTGACATTCCTTTTCTTTTCAATCCCAGTAACATAATGCAGCTTGATCCTCCTTTTGGTTCAGCTTCCAGTGTTATGACTCCTCGTGACCTCTCCATGTGTCCTCTCCTCACTGTCTGACCCCTCCTCCTTGTTCTGTGCTCGTAGCCTCTCGACCCTCAGGTCAGGAAGCGGCTTTGCCCCGGGACCGAGGCCAGCTGTGGGGGACGGGGAACCGGATGGTGAAGATGGCAGTGTGGGGGCTGTCCGCGACGCTCGGGGCCGCCGTGTTCGCCGTGGCTCAGACAGCTATGGACTGGGGACCCGAGGTGTTACTACAACTGTTCTGATGTGGCGGTGGGGATTTAGACTGTTAGACACACACGCTAACACAGCAGACACACATCTGCTCTTAAACAATATAACAACTTGCATAGACAAACAAAGACGTCGAAGACTTGAAGCTCATCTCTCCTGCTGAGAGGAAACCTTGGAGAAAAGCAGGAATAGGTCAGTTATCTTGGTGCCAAACAGGTTGTTGCTACACAACCATTATGAACATATGTTCGCCACTAGCCAGCCTCGGGATGTATCCCCAAACTCATTCCCACATGTGAGCATGGATGGGTAACTGAACGAGCCTCTGACCTCTTGGGCCCTTGAGGCCAGAGCCTCAGTGTGGAGTCACTGCTAACATTTCCTTTTGAAAAGACAATCAAACCACCACAAAGAGACCAAAAACAACTACAGACATTGAAGATGACCAAAGAGAGACATGAACGTGTGGTTTGCAGTCGTTTTGTGTTCCTCAGTCTGGGGCATCATCTCCTCTTATGTAGGAGGTGTGGCAGGCTTTAACATGTTTTCGCCCAGGGGCCCATTGTCTCATTATCCATCCATGCATGCGAGACACTAACACATCTCGCTTTTGCAGGCTGTTGCTCTCACGGCACCATCGGTGTAACATTTAACACGTGTCTCTGTGCGTTTGCTGTTGGCTGATTATTTAGCTGATAAGTCTCTTTGAGACGGTCATGCTCGTCTCGCTGTATTATTTGTTGATGGTGTTTTAGTGAGCTTGTTGGATCTGCAGCCGTATCTGAGAGCTAAAAAGTGCCCGTAGCCTGCGCGATGACACATGAATACAAATTATTAAAGAGCGGCGTTTTCTGCTGAAAGCATCCAGTTATGAGTGAAGAAGGAGAGCGGGAGAGAAATGGGAAAGATGGCGGGAGAGATTTTGCCTTTAAGCCACTTGTATTAATTGCTTTACTGCAGGTGTCAGCGAGTTACATTAACAGTACAGCTTTCTGCTGCCCAAAATGTGAACATTACACACAGTTAGCACTCTGCACTCAATGCACACAGTGGGGCTTTTGCAGATGCATTGAGGCATCAGATGCAGGAGGCACTGAAATACATATTTCTTTTAATATATCATTTTTCAATATTTTCTGTGGCAGTTTTCTAGATGTTGTGGCCTGAATGAATATGCAGAATACACCAGTACTTTTACATTCTTAAAATATTTAGCAGGGTTGGGCTAACATCCACTCTGAACAGCCATCTACAGAACTACATGACATGGACTCAGTTCTTCTTCTACATCATATTTCTCTTCAGCATTTTACAGCTACGGTGATTATTTTAACACGTGTGATAGAAGAAATAGTGTTTTTATGTCACACACCATGTTGATATTGTTGAACCAAACGTAATCACTGAGTTTTAGCGCCTGAATAGTGAATATTAATAAAACAGGCGGTTTCCAACTGGGATACATATGTACAGGGCACGGGGGGGGGGGGGGGGTTCTCCAAAGAGTAATGCATGCTCTGGTGTGTCGACTTATATTTTGAAATATTTATCAGCTTTTTACTAGCATGTTGCATCTGTTAACACAAATTCACCTGAGTCTGAACCCTCCTCTTCTCTCCGTCATCAGATATAGATGCCTGGCATGTTTGCACAGTCAGTCTGTGAAGTTTACCCCGTTGATTTTAGTCGCTCTGTAGTTCATGAAGTCAACCGGTATGTGCTTTGTTGTGTACAAACTACAATAGTAAGGGAGAAAGCCACCAGAAAGTCACACTTCAAGCCTCGGGGCGATCTGAGAAGGATTTGCAGAGCTGAGTAGTTAACAAAACAAATCGCCCCATTAAGTGGTTGGTTTCAGGCATTCTTCAGAAAATGCCAATAGCTGTCATTCTATTAGAGAGTCAATAAATCAATCAATGACGTGTAACTCAGGTAGTCTGCTGGCCTGCGAGCCAGTTCAGACATCTGGTCAGTCAGTAACCTGTGGTGGTTGTTTAAAAAAGTCTGACAAGCTGCACGTCATGTAAAACATGATATGCGTGCGTGTCCGACGTGATTAAATGCAGTAAGTGTGTGAGTGTGTGTGTGTGTGCTTGAGAGAAAATGTGCTTAAGTCACAGGTCAGTTAATTTCTTCTTTTTTCCCTTTTAACTCGCTGGGCATTCTCTTTGTTATTTTAGTTTTTTTTATATATAT
>NW_022281642.1:5343-10155 GCF_004355925.1 Anarrhichthys ocellatus | reverse complement strand
ACTTTATTTTATTATCAGAACAGTGAAGAAAAGATTACCCTGAAAATGCACACTCCGGCACAGTAGGTGGCGGTATGCACCTATGCAAGTTGGTTGCGATCCACCAATGGAATTTAAAGAAGAAGAAGAAGCCCCTCCATGTACAGCTTCTTATCACCCTCTATGTACCAACGTACATTTATAACAAATACCACACATATTACAGTAATCGGCGTTGCATATGTGTCTGAGCTAAATACCTTTTGTTGTGTAGTCCTTGTTCATCCTGCATCGCTCTTTTCTGTTCTTTAATGTAACGTTACTGGCGCGACAGAGCCTCTCCCAGCTGTTGGCGAGCTGTACCCAGCATGCAGTTCGGCGGTGAAATTTTATAAATGTACAATTATTAGTGCTACAAATTTTTTATCTGTCACAAACTGTTGTGTCGTGGTGTTTTGCCCTGTTAAAGAGCGTTAATTGTTATTATAAAGTTATGACCATGACTAGGGGTCCCTCTCAATACAGCTAAGACAACTAGCTCCGACCGTAGTGCTCCCAGCGGTGAACAATATATTTTGCTGCCTGTTGAAGAGCGACAGAAGTTGTTTCGGCTATGCACCGGTATGACGGTATATGAAAAATTCATATCGTACGGGAAATTAAAACCGGTATACCGCCCAGCCCTAGTTGCCCGTTATCTTAACGTTTTTCGTTATTTCCTCTAGCACACGACGCCCCCAAATTTGGGGGCTCTCGGGCTTAGGGGGGGTAGCAAATATCGTCCAAAAAATGCTCATATTGAGAGCGAATATTGTGCATGTATACATTTTATATACCGGATTAAACAGCAACATATGGGCAACACTATCATATAAGTAACTTTTTACACACTCCAAACACAACTATACACTACTAATATAAGCAACTAGAAAATGTACCATAATATCACGTATTTCTGACCACGAATTGGTGTTTTATTTACTGCGCTTCGATATTCCAACAACAAGCTAACAGCTAAACGGCTAATCAATACATCGCCGAGCATGAGAATTCGACGCAGAACCCATAAATACCTTCGGTTTTTCTCTCCGTGAAACCAGTACAAAGCTGTGAGCTGACAACGCCAGCACAACAGATCACTTCACCGGAAAAAATCATAGCCATCTGCTTACCTTTATGAATAATCACGAAAAGAACGGCGATAATTATCTGGTTCAAAGCTAGAAACATTGTTGGCAAGTACATCCTGTCTGTTTCGCATCTGTTTCCTGTAGAAGGGGGGTCAATCTAACTTGTGGGACCCGGGGGTGGGTGGTCAGACTTTTGGCGAATGGAATTTTACGTTCGGGGATGCGCGGCACTTTTTGCATTTTTACTCGCTGAAAGTTCTGTCAATCAACACCCGGCTTCGACTACCGCCTTCCTGAGACTCTGACGCGTCGAAGGCGGGCTCATTGACTGAAATCGACCGATGATAGGCTGAGCTACACCTCCATACACACAGCAACTGGAATTCAGACGAGAAAATCCCATGGATGAGAGACAGAAACAGGCTCTGAGAGGACCCTGGCTCTCAAAATGATGCCAAACGGCTGTATTTGGATGTATTGAATAATATGAGTGATAAAAAAGTGAAATATATAGTATATAAAAGTACAATGTAAGAGCTGCAACAGCTGGTTCCAAAATGACGACCTCGCGTGACCTCTCTGTACTAAAAGCCTCTATAACGTTCTTATTCTTCACTTTATCCCAGCCAAACTTTATTCTAGGACTACTGATCGGTTGTACTATGATTTGGGAGAGTTTTTAGGCTCTCGGCTGCATTATTTTAAAAACATAATATCAATAAAAGTGCTTTTTTTTTTCCCAGGCGAACCTGAATATTTTCAATTTGAGCTGTGTAATATCTTCATGTACTATATTAACCAGCAACATATACACAATATTTACCCATCTGAACAATCTCACAAGTGTTATCTGAATTATAGCATCAAAAATTATTAAAATAGACCTTGTAGTTATAGAATTGAAGTCTCTTTAGTATGGGTATGGCATTTTCGAGCAGAGGCCTAAAAATAGGACTAGTGTTTAAAAGGTTTTAAATGAGTTCTTTAACAGAGACAAAAAGAGTGCAATTCAGAAACCAAATGTATTATATATATTTGAAATAGTTTTGGCACCAAAAGAAGAAGCCAGGGGAGAATACTGTCATAACCATTCCCCCCCCCCCAAATTTCGATTTTTAGTTTTTTTCCCGTTCCAGTGAGCGTCGATCATTATTGAAACACAGCGATGCTTGCATCGGGGCTTTAAATATTTTGGGTGGCCGTTTTGTTTTGGGGCCCTGTGTAGTCTACTTGGTTAGATTGAAGAGGTTTAAGTTGATTTGTTAGTTCAGCTGCTATTCAGTAGTGCTAAATCTATTCTAGCCTACGTTGTCTATTGTGGCGAAGTATTAACACTTGCTAATGTTTCTGCTTGTCATAGACTGCATTATCGGAAACACTGTAACAGGAACTTGTTTAAATGTGAACACATTTTGATGCTCAGCTTTCACTTCCTTTTACCAATGACCCGGGATTTCTTCTATTCTCATTCAACTGTTGCTCAGCAGGATCTTTGTCTCTTTCTGCCCTTTCAGTTGTCAGTCTGGCTAAGCCATTTCATTTACCAAACATGACTTATTTTGCAAACCATTCATATAAAAAAAGGACTCTACCACCTACACAACTTTTGAGTTGCAGTTTATATTTCCTGTCGGTGTCCTAAAGACGTTCGCTGTCTGTGCATATAATTTGCCTAACTGACAATAAACAGTGCAATAGTAAAAGACATTATTTCAAAATAGAAAATATCAATATTTACAATAAAATATGTAAACAAACAGTACTTTAAAACAGGTATGTTATTAAAGTGTCATGTGTGTATTTAAAGAGAAGAGTTGTGTAACTGTAAGTTGTTGTCCTGGGGACGCAACTGTTAATCTTCAACACCACTGCTAATGTCTTTGGTGTATAAGTTACAGTTCCCAGCACAGGTTTGCTGACATTGCGTCTTTGGGTCCCTCCAGATCCAGCTGTCAATCAAATACTTAGAGACTTGGAGGATAATGTGTTTTTCTTCCTTTATTTATACATTTTTTCTGAAACCATATTTGAAAATCACTTGGTCCTAGTTTTTGACTGCAGCCTTATATTTTACGTGTTGAAATGTGATGCGTTCGTCTGTCCTCACTGAGTCGACTCGTACGACATTGATCTCGTATAGACGATAATGGCTTTCTCTCTCTCTGCAGTTTTATGGCTACCTCTCTCAGCAACAGAACATGATGCAGGACTACGTTCGGACAGGGACTTACCAACGGGCTATTCTCCAGAACCACACCGACTTCAAGGATAAGGTATCCTTACACCACTGTATAGATGACAGATTCATCATTCAATTATACGTAGATTCAGAGTTAAACGCTTATTAAAAGGCTAACGGCTGAATTTACAGTTTTAATATTCAGACGGACCAAAATATGACCGACATTAACGAGTGCTAAAGAACAGCTTAAACTTGACAAATACTTATTAGTCTTAAACTATTTACTCTTTGCTAATCTCCTCCCTCTAACAAACAATTATTGTCCCGTCATAGTTTAGCAACTGTAACAAGGCACGTGGCTTTAGAGACTTCACATGGTGGTGTGTCTTTTTAGTTTTTTTAGCCTTTCCAAAACCAAAAACATGAGCAAAAGTTTAAGGAATGGATTAAACAGTTTATCTGTTCGAACGCTAACTGCAAATGTCAGCATGTCTGGCTAACTAGCTTACTACCTGCAGTAATAACTGAGCGTTACTTCCAGGAGCCTTTCATTACCTGACAACGTTACATGAGGTCACAAGATACTTAAATCCCTTTTTACGACTGGAACCTGAACTGTGAAGTGTTTCTTCTGTGTGTGAAAGCCAGTCCTGGATGCTACAGAGTGTAGGCTAAAGTAGAGCACTGGTTTAATTAACGGAGGTATTTTTGTGGCAGGACTGTTATTAGTGTTGGTATCAAGTCATTCAGAGGTCATATCGGCACAATATGCCTGTAATTTATCCTGTTCTCTTTTCTCACAGGTGGTGCTGGATGTTGGCTGTGGCTCGGGGATCCTCTCTTTCTTTGCAGCCCAAGCTGGGGCCAGGAAGGTCTACGCTGTGGAGGCCAGCACCATGGCACAGCACGCTGAGGTACACACACGCACACACAACGATTAATGCTGACATCAGTTCCCTGAATCTGATATGTTTTGAATGACCTGGTTGACGGGTCGCTCTATTTTGAGGCAGGATTTCAGATCCTTGTATGAAGTTGTGCTCTGCCTCACAGGTGCTGGTGAACAGTAACCGTCTGGGTGATCGCGTGATCGTCATCCCGGGGAAGGTGGAGGAGGTGACGCTCCCCGAGCAGGTGGACATCATCATCTCAGAGCCCATGGGCTACATGCTGTTCAATGAGCGCATGCTGGAGAGCTACCTGCATGCCAAGAAGTTCCTCAAACCCAATGGTGAGCAGGTTTGGGGTACAGAAGAATGGCACATGGGAAATGATGTGGTAAATGGTAGGATGAGGGGTGAAAGTTGGTAAAGGAGCAGCAGAAACAACCTTTGGAAAGCACTGCAATTCTGCCGGCTGTTTCAGATATCATTGGATTAATTAACATGATAAGGCCACAGTGAGAATATACAAGTCCACAGTGAGTACAGACAAATATATACAAGTCCACAGTGAGTACAGACAAATGTATACAAGTCCACAGTGAGTACAGACAAATGTATACGAGTCCACAGTGAGTAC
>NW_022281642.1:0-5333 GCF_004355925.1 Anarrhichthys ocellatus | reverse complement strand
GTATACGAGTCCACAGTGAGTACACAATCATATATGAGGCCACAGTGAGTATACACGTGTATATACAAGTCCAGAGTAAGTATTCACATGTACATACAAGTCCAGAGTAAGTATTCACATGTACATATGAGTCCTTGGTTAATGTTTCAAAATGGTTCAATGTCAGTTTAGAACATTTAATTCTCAAGTGTTGTAAATTGCTGCCAGTACATCAGTCTTGTTTTTGACTGGCCTCCTCGGTGGTTGTGTGTTTCAGGTAAAATGTTCCCCACCATCGGTGACGTCCACCTGGCCCCCTTCACAGATGAGCAACTCTACATGGAGCAGTTCACCAAGGCCAACTTCTGGTGAGGAGGGGAAGAGGGGAGGATAGAGGGGCCACAGTTTTATTGCAGAACAATCAAAATAACTGTCAAAAGCCACATTTCCACGAAGTGATCCAGTTCATTACATATTAGAACGGTTATTTCCGTGTTTCCATTGATAAATAAACCACTGCAAACCACTGATTAGTCTTCACTGCCAACTTAACTTGTTATTTTCAATATTTTTATTGTGATCAGTGGGACCAATTTAAAAATGAAATGTGACTTCCTTCTTTGGCCCTCAGGTACCAGCCCTCCTTCCATGGTGTAGACCTCTCTGCCCTGCGGGGAGCAGCAGTGGATGAGTATTTCCGCCAGCCTATTGTGGTACGTCATCCACCACGCACACATACACAGGTTTCTTTTACACTGGCCGTGTGACAGTGTTGGATTTGAGTTGCACGGATCTGGATTTTGTTTTTGTGCTCTCCTCCACAGGACACATTTGATATCCGTATTCTGATGGCCAAGTCGGTCAAATACACAGTCAACTTCCTGGAGGCCAAAGAAGAGGATCTCTACAGGTGTGTGTGTGTGTGTGTGTGTGTGTGTGTGTGTAAAATGTTTACTTGTACCCAATGTAATTAATGTCTCTTTCTGCCATTTCTTTTGGGTCCCAGGATAGAGATTCCTTTTAAGTTCCACATGATGCACTCGGGCCTGGTGCACGGCCTGGCTTTCTGGTTTGATGTGGCGTTTATGGGATCATCGTAAGTCCACCAGTTACTGATAAACACATGAGTGGCTTGAATCTAAAGAAATGCCTTGAGTTAGCCCCACACAGTCGTCTTGACCTTGCACCGTATCTCTGCAGGATGACAGTATGGCTGTCCACAGCACCTACGGAGCCCCTCACCCACTGGTACCAGGTGCGCTGTCTGCTGCAGTCCCCCCTCTTCACCAAGGCTGGCGACACGCTGTCCGGCACTGCCATGCTGATGGCCAACAAGAGGTAGGACGCTTGTGAACGTAGTCCTCTGCAGCATGCTGGTCCACCTCTTACTCCTACATGTCAGACGCTTCATATTGGGGCTTTTGGGCATCCAGTGGGACGTTTTTCAAACTTGGTCTGTAGAGCTGGGCTCCGGTTAGTGACCAGGTGGGGGACGTCGGCCTACATAACCGTTTTGCATCGTTGCCATGATGGCCTCTTTTGCTGAAAATATCTGCGTGCATGTGTTGAACTCCTGATAACAATCTAAATAACTGTTAAAGACTCTCCTTCGAGACCAGGAGAGGCAGGGGCCATTAAATGCCAGACAGACTTTAAATAAAGTAAAAGATATTCATTATTTAGATGGTTTGGGATATTTTAATTAGAAAGTAATTCTCCACTCCATGTAAAAACATTCAATGCATTATTCCGGCCATATGGTTAGAAAATGTGGGCTTTAAGTTTGCGTCCCCGGGAGCAGCTGATTTTACAGCAAGCAGACAGGTGGTATACACATCTGACCCGCTTTCACTTTATTTCTCCCCACACAAGTTATCTGTGCAACACTATCGGCTCTTTGTCCCCTGTACAAGACGGGCAGGCAGGGAGGAAAATACATCTGTTACTTTAACTTACTTACCAATTTGGTGTTCCGTCTTCCAAATAGTCCAGCCACCTAACTATCCATTCATGAAATTCAATTTACCCCGGGAATATGCACAGACATTAATAGTTTGTAAGAGTGGTATTTGACAACTCTGGCCAGTCATAAGCCACAGAACAGCGCATTGTAAATGAATAGAACATATTCCAACGATGAAATCCATCGAATCACACTTCAGGATGTGCTCTTGCTTTGTGTATGCAGAAGTAGCCGACAGAAGTAATGCATGTCATAAACGCAGCCTGATTTCTGGGGATAAACCTTTCACTTTCCTCTTTCAAAAACTAGAAATCGTGTGCTAGCTGTAGCGTCATGATTACTGTACAGACACGAGAGTGGTACGCTTCCCCTCATCTCATGCTCTCAATGATCTCCCTCTCAACAGACAAAGCTACGACATCAGTATTGTTGCCCAGGTGGACCAGACCGGATCAAAGTCCAGCAACCTCCTGGACTTGAAGAACCCCTTTTTCAGGTGAGTTGGTCTCTTGACCCCAGCAACACACCTGGATCCGGATGGCACCGTTTGACATGTAAGACGGGGAGCACTGTCCGCCTCTCCCATGTTAAACGTGTGTGTGTCTGTATTCGCAGGTACACAGGCACCACCCCCAACCCCCCTCCTGGCTCACACTACACCTCCCCGTCTGAGAACATGTGGAACACGGGCACGGCCTACAACATGAATCAGGGGATGGCTGTATCAGGTGAACACACATAAACACTGGTAGATGACGGCGATCCTCCATGTGTTTATAATCCCGGCTTAGGCAGCTGTTCCCTACTGATTCAAACGGGGCTAAAGCAAGCACCACAGCGATTGTTATATTTATAGCCGCGGATACGAGACCCTACTCTGGAGCAGAAAACCAGGCTGTACGAACATCTAATGTTATTGAGAATCAAATGTCCGAAGCTCCCGCTGTTGCTCTGACAACAGACAGTCGGATGTCACGGACTACACACCGCTTCAGACACGCCCTCTTGAGTGTCACCAGCGAGGATTTGGCATTTCTGCTTTTTTGCTGTATTGAAAACGTACTGAACCGTGGCTCCACTGTATCGTATTGAACTGAACCGAGAATTTTGTGAACCATTACACCCTAGTATGTATTTATATATACAGTGGGGCAAAAAAGTATTTAGTCAGCCACCAATTGTGCAAGTTCTCCCACTTAAAAAGATGAGACATGCCTGTAATTTTCATCATAGGTACACTTCAACTATGAGAGACAAAATGAGAAAAAAAAAATCCAGGAAATGACTGTCTGATTTTTAAAGAATTTATTTGCAAATTATGGTGGAAAATAAGTATTTGGTCAATAACAAAAGTTCATCTCAATACTTTGTTATATACCCTTTGTTGGCAATGACAGAGGTCAAACGTTTTCTGTAAGTCTTCACAAGCTTTTCACACACTGTTGCTGGTATTTTGGCCCATTCCTCCATGCAGATCTCCTCTAGAGCAGTGATGTTTTGGGGCTGTCGCTGGGCAACACGGACTTTCAACTCCCTCCACAGATTTTCTATGGGGTTGAGATCTGGAGACTGGGTAGGCCACTCCAGGACCTTGAAATGCTTCTTACGAAGCCACTCCTTCGTTGCCCGGGCGGTGTGTTTGGGATCATTGTCATGCTGAAAGACCCAGCCACGTTTCATCTTCAATGCCCTTGCTGATGGAAGGAGGTTTCCACTCAAAATCTCACGATACATGGCCCCATTCATTCTTTCCTTTACACGGATCAGTCGTCCTGGTCCCCTTGCAGAAAAACAGCCCCAAAGCATGATGTTTCCACCCCCATGCTTCACAGTAGGTATGGTGTTCTTTGGATGCAACTCGGCATTCTTTCTCCTCCAAACACGACGAGTTGAGTTTTTACTAAAAAGTTCTATTTTGGTTTCATCTGACCATATGACATTCTCCCAATCCTCTTCTGGATCATCCAAATGCTCTCTAGCAAACTTCAGACGGGCCTGGACATGTACTGGCTTAAGCAGGGGGACACGTCTGGCACTGCAGGATTTGAGTCCCTGGCAGCGTAGTGTGTTACTGATGGTAGCCTTTGTTACTTTGGTCCCAGCTCTCTGCAGGTCATTCACTAGGTCCCCCCGTGTGGTTCTGGGATTTTTGTTCACCGTTCTTGTGATCATTTTGACCCCACGGGGTGAGATCTTGCGTGGAGCCCCAGATCGAGGGAGACTATCAGTGGTCTTGTATGTCTTCCATTTTCTAATAATTGCTCCCACAGTTGATTTCTTCACACCAAGCTGCTTACCTATTGCAGATTCAGTCTTCCCAGCCTGGTGCAGGTCTAATTTTGTTTCTGGTGTCCTTTGACAGCTCTTTGGTCTTGGCCATAGTGGAGTTTGGAGTGTGACTGTTTGAGGTTGTCGACAGGTGTCTTTTATACTGATAACGAGTTCAAACAGGTGCCATTAATACAGGTAACGAGTGGAGGACAGAGGAGCCTCTTAAAGAAGAAGTTACAGGTCTGTGAGAGCCAGAAATCTTGCTTGTTTGTAGGTGACCAAATACTTATTTTACCAAGGAATTTACCAATTAATTCATTAAAAATCCTACAATGTGATTTCCTGGATTCTTTCCCCCCATTCTGTCTCTCATAGTTGAAGTGTACCTATGTTGAAAATTACAGGCATCTCTCATCTTTTTAAGTGGGAGAACTTGCACAATTGGTGGCTGACTAAATACTTTTTTGCCCTACTGTACATATGTGTGCGTTTACTCACCGGCCACTTTATTAGGTACACCTTGCTAGTACCGGGTTGGACCCCCTTTTGCCTTCAGAACTGCCTTAATTCTTCGTAGCATTGGTCCATATTGACATGATAGCATCACGCAGTTGCTGCAGATTTGTCCGACTGCACATCCATGATGCGAATCTCCCGTTCCACCACATCCCAAAGGTGCTCTATTGGATGCCAAATTGTGACCCTACCATCTGAACGTGGCAGCTGAAATTGAGACTCATCAGACCAGGCAACGTTTTTCCAATCTTCTAGTGTCACATATTGGTGAGCCTGTGTGAATTGTAGCCTCAGTTTCCTGTTCTTAGCTGACAGGAGTGTTACCCGGTGTGGTCTTCTGCTGCTGTAGCCCGTCTGCTTCAAGGTTCCACGTATTGTGCGTTCAGAGACATACAGTTGTGTGAAAAAGTGTTTGCCCCCTTCCTGATTTCTTATTTTTTTGCATGTTTTGTCACACTTAAATGTTTCAGATCATCAAACTAATTTAAATATTACAGATAACACAAGTAAACACAAAATGCAGTTTTTAAATGAAGGTTTTTATTATTAAGGGGGGGAAAAAAATCCAAACCTACATGGCCCTGTGTGAAAAAGTGATTGCCCC
>NW_022281641.1:4771-10157 GCF_004355925.1 Anarrhichthys ocellatus | reverse complement strand
ACACACACACACACACACACACACACACACACACACACACACAGGTTGCTTTGTGTGTGTGTGTGGTCTGTAGAGGAAGATAGGCTCTCCACTTGCCGCTAACACGCTGCCACTCATCACTTACGAGCCCCCTCTACTCATCTCTGCCCAAACACTACCCAGCTGTAGTAAGTGCCACACACTCTGAGTGTGTTTGTGTCATCTTTAGAATATGTGTCCGTCACCCCATCACATGCTACATTTTGCTAAAATAATAATCTTAGATAGACTGGTGGCATTGGCCGAAATGATGGTTGATAGTTTGTCATTTATCAGTCAAACGTTTGCTGCTTCGAGCTAGTGATGAGCTTGAATTATTTTTCATTTTTTCAAGTAAAGATTTCATATCGGTTTCCACTTTCTCATATCAAATGAATGACTGAATGCAGCTATCATTTCAATCATGATAAATCGAAGATTCCTTGTGTTGTGGACAAAACAAGACACTCACTGTAAACTTAAGGAATCTGTGAGGACGATTTCTGACTATATTTGGATGTTTTTTTGGGACAACCAATTAATTGTCTTGTTTAAAAATGTATACTCCCAATATAAATTGCCTGTTCACCAGAGCTTAGTAGTGTCAGATCTGCATTGAATAAAGTTGAGGAGGCTATGAAGCCTGGGAGAGTCGAGTCCGTCTGAATTAAAATACATCTTCAGAGAGAGAGCGAAAGAGAGTGTGTGTGTGTGTGTGTGTGTGTGTGTGTGTGTGTGTGTGTGTGTGTGTGTGTGTGTGTGTGTGTGTGTGTGTGTGTGTGTGTGTGTGTGTGTGTGTGTGTGTGTGTGTGTGTGTGTGTGTGTGTGTGTGTGTTGCAACAGAGGTTGGCCTGCTATTGTGCGACAAGATCCTAGCTTTGTTTTATGTGTGTGTAGGTGTGTGTTTTTGCTCTCATACGCACCCTTGAGAGATAATAAAAGAGTACACAGGCGTGTTGGGTGGGTCCCGTGTGTGTGTGTGTGTGTGAGAGAGAGAGAGAGAAAATAGAGTAGAGTAGAGACTGGGAGAGAAGCTGGAGTTTTTTCCAGTGGAGCAGAGAGGTTTGGTTCATCAATAGTTAATGTGATGTAAAGTGAACAGTCACATACCTGCAGGCTGGCGGGCTAAATGCTCCCGACACTGTAAAGGCACGGCACTGATGCAGTCGCTACATGGTGTGTGTGTGTGTGTGTGTGTGTGTGTGTGTGTGTGTGTGTGTGTTCTTTACTGGCTGGTAGCTCTGTATTTGTATAGCACTTGTGTCAGCGACGGTGCTTGTTTGCCAAGACGATCAACGGGCCCCAGACTGCAGAACAAGTTAAAGTTCTGAATTAATGGAGGCACCAGACTTGGTAGCAGCATTTCAGGATTAACGAGGATCAGAAGATTTAGTGCTGAGTGATTTTGCCTGGAAATGTTTCTATTTTGCTTTTGTGAAATGTAGCATTGAAACATTGGTCCACATTCATAGATTTGTAAATTAATTGATACCAATTTTCGGAATGATTTCAGCATCTACAATATGACGATTTGCTGTTTCGTTTTTTATTTTTTTCTAATTTCTAGTTGAATATCTTTTGGGTTTGTTGACTGTAAGACAAAAACATGTCTCGTTGAGCTCTGTGAACTTTTGATGGATATCTTTCACTGTTTTCTGACATTTTATAGACCACAATACTAATAGATGAATCTAATAAAATAGATTAGCAGGTGAATGGATAATAGTATTGACCAATCGCGTTCGAGCAGGCTTTGGTTGAATGCAGGTAAGCAGACGGTGTAGAGAGCGGTACGCATTAGCCCAAATGCAATCTTGGAACCCACCGGCTAACGTCTGAAGATGATCTAACTTTTTATTGGTTTAAAATTGGCTTGTAAACTGGCTACCTGTGAAATAACTCGGTTAAACAACGAGCAATGCACGGAAAAGAAGTCTTGGCCCGGATATCCGCACCAGATCCCCAAAAATATAGCCCCTCGTCCCCAAAATCTTATCCATTTTTTAATTTTAACTTAAATTGTAGAGCTGATCATTTTTCCTCAAAAGAAAATTAGTATTTTTTTTTATCCACTGGCACCGACTCATTTAATGATTCTGTTTCTGCAGCCCTGCTCACACTGATCAATGCTCTCTTCTTGAATTATGGTTATGTGAACACAGAAAATCCTTCAAATAACCAATGAGGGAATAGTGAAATTAAAAGTATTGTTAAGAAAAACAAACACTGGAAAGGAAGGAGTTGACATTTTTACAATACCCAGTAGCCTGTTTCAAACATGGAGACTAAAAATGCAGTCTGCACATTTCTACAAACTGCAGGGTCTTAATTAGATGCTTCACTGTCTGTAGAGAGTGTGTGTGTGCGTGTGTGTGTGGGTGTGTTTATTTAGTTTGTGTGGGTGTGCAAACTGTATGTGTGCTCACACGTGCGTTTTGGTTCTGTGTGCCTACATGCCTTCAGTATATGCTGTAAGTATGTTGGTTTAGTGTGTACCCGCGCACACACACACACATGCTTGTGTGTGTGTTTCTGTGTGTGTGTGTTCAGTAGTAGTGCAGCACTGACAGAGCTGTCTGAAGGCTGGCAGGCTGCAGATTTGTAGCGCATTCGGCTGATCATCTTATCTCCTGTCACCGCCAGTGAAAGATTGGAGGAAGCGAGCACACCGTGACACACACACACACACGCACAGTAATATCTCCTTTTCTCTCTCTCTCTCTTACTCACTGACTGTTGTTTTTTCTCTGTGTTGCTGTGTCTTTCTCTCCATCCTCCAAACCCTCTCTCTTAGTAAATGGGGCTGAGCCAAAGACTAATTATTAAAGACAATCATTTAGACATGAAATACCCACTTCTTGCTCACCGCTCTCCTCCTTTCTCTCTCTCTCTCATTTTCTTCCCCCTTCTTTTATGCTTCCACAGAGTCACATAATGACACACGCACAGTAATTTCATTCCTTGAAGTCCATTTTGTGGGGAATGGTTATTTCTTTCTGAGTGCGACCTTGGGGTCTTTCCTGTAAGCACAATAATTTGTGTGTGTGTGCGTGCGCGTGTGTGTGCTATGCAACCTTGTAGTCTAGAGCGCCTTGCCAAAAAAACAGAGGACAGATTTTACGTTTTCTTTTTTCCCAGATTCTCTTTAGTAGCATTTGATAGCATGGCTGTCTGCTGCTCATTTGCTAAACAAAATGTGATGAGCCGTGGTGTTTTTGTGAATGGGGCATTCGGACCACAAACGGTCATTTTCAAGCACCTTAAAGCGAGAACAAATTCTATTCGGTAAGAGAGCATGCACCCATAAACGAGGGGAGAGAGATGGAACGACAACCGTTTGTGGTTTCAGCTTCTCAAATGCGTAGACTGTATATAAGAGGCTGCCGTAGTCATCGTGACGTCACCCATTGGTTGGTGGACTGCCGTTTTGAAGCCTCGAGTTCGACGATTTCGCCGTCACCATCTTGGAATACAGCCGTCGACATGTTGTTGTGTTTTTTGGCAACCAATGAATAGAAGTTGCCATATTTGAAATGCGGAGGAGTGACGTAGTGGTGCCGTATACGTCTCTGGTAGTATCAGTGACCTGTCAATCACAGTAAGCCCGCCCTAAAGTATACTCTACTTTATGGTCTATTTTACTCTAAACTGAACAATAATTTACGTAATGAACATCATAATGTATTGAAGAAGACTTGAAACTAGCCATTGAGACCATAAACTCATGTTTACTGAGGTAAGAAGAATGGTCATTTTCTCACAGATCTTCATACAATCTGACTTCTTTCTGCAACTGGAGTCGTCGCCCCCTGCTGGTCCGTAGAGACACTGCCTTCGCATTGGCGTCACTCGGCAGAACCGGAGGTTGCCGCCTGCTCAAATGTGAAGATTTTATAACTAAATTTGAAGACATACATCATCATGGGCTCTGGAAAATGTTGACTTTTCTTTTTTTACATTTTCTAAGTGATAACTCAACCAAAAACAAACTGATTAATATGAATTAATAAAAGTCCAGGCCGAACCACAGCAGGAATTCCACAACAATCTCACTCCTCTCTGTGCGGATCAATAACTGTTCATATGTTATTTGTGTGCGTCTAGTGTGTCTCTAGCTCTGCTTCTCCAAGCTCATCCCAAGTTTGTCGTAATGAACACACTAGCAGTCGTGCACACACACACACACACAGTCGCATTAGTCTTCAGCCCAGCTGTGAGTGGCTTCTGCCGAGAGGCAATTCCACTGTAATAAAATCTATAGGGTGGGGGTGGTAATCTTCACTACCCCACTCACCCTCCACCTCCCTCTCCCACTCCTCGCCGTACTTCTCTCTCACCTCCCTCGTCCCTCTTCCCCTCAACTGACTGGCAATGATAAATGAGTCAATTATGTGTGTGTGCACGCAGCGCTGGAGAAGGGGAGCGGATGGGGCCGTTATTACCTGTTGCGGCTGGGGGTAATGTTGCGGCATTAATCATATTCTAATTTTCCTCCGCTGCCAAACGACTCCCTCCCCCGACCCACCTCCAACGTCCCACCTCACCACACCACAACCCCCCCCAATCCATCTATCTGCTGCTTGCAAACAAGTTGGCGTAAACTGCCGGGGGCCCAACATATACCACCTCTGTGGGGAGGGGGAGTCGGAGGAGATGGGGTGAGAGATGGAGAGAGAGTTGCAGAGTAACAAGGGAGGCGTTTGTGTGCTTGGACCTGATATACAAACACATTTAGAAATGGAAGTGTGTGTGTTTGTGTGTGATTGCAAATCCAGCCATTGGTGTTATCCAGTTTCAGAGGACACCAGAGACTACTTTGGGTGCGGGGAGAGACTGGCAAACACAGAGGATAGATGGAAATATGGGAGAGATGCTGCTATCACGTGGGGGGGGGGGGGGGCTTGCGGCTTGCACAACAGGTCTCGCTGTGGTAGCCCGACATCCTCACAGACTGAGCAACAGACACAAGTCATGTCCTGAACAGAAGAAGAGAGAAGTGATTGTTAATACAGAAGAAAAGGCAGATTTATTACACATCCAGACAGAACTGGCACTTTTGACCCTCTTAAAGCTGAAGCTTTGACTTCGGGGAAACTTGGCAGACTGTGCAGTCGAAGGTGAAAGAAGGGGGCACAGTCGGACAGACAGAGAGGACAGAAGGACTGGCTGATAATTGGGGAGCGAACAAAATGAGGATGAGTGGAGGGCACGGGGATAGATTGAGGATTGTCCAGAGAGAGACACCTTGGATGTGCCTGCAGGCTTGGCTGAGTTTCAGGCTCCAAGCGTGACTTTGTCTATTTCTGCTCTGAGGTGATAATGGAGAGAGAGAGAGAGAGAGAGAGAGAGAGAGAGAGAGAGAGAGAGA
>NW_022281641.1:0-4671 GCF_004355925.1 Anarrhichthys ocellatus | reverse complement strand
GAGAGAGAGAGAGAGAGAGAGAGAGAGAGAGAGAGAGAGAGAGAGATGTGTACTTTTACTTGGGATATGATACAAACCCCCCCCTTATTATCCCCCCTCTTCTCTCTGTTGCAGTTTGAAACTGGAATGTGAGAAACTGGCCACAGAGAAGACGGAGATCCAGAGGCACTACGTTATGGTGAGACACGCCACACACACACACACTCTGAGGCTATGTCTCTCCACAACATGTGTTGTGCCAAGTCTGCTGAATCCCTTTCATCTGCTAACAGCTGCCAAACAACACCCACCAAAAACCCCACACACACACATGTTATAGGACTTGCATGGGCAGGACATCTTGTGCTTGTTTTTGCAAGTGTTTTTCAGTCTGAGATATGTACTCTTGTGCTACACTGCTGATGTGTGTCCACATCTGTCTACGGCTCTTTCTATATACGGTGAAAGGTATTGAGTTTATAGCGCATCATAGAGTATCAAACTCCTTAGCTCTGAAAGGTGGCATCCAATGCCTGGTCTGGTCTGATCTGTTCTTTGAGGATTTATTGGTTAATGAAGACAATAATTGAGTAATTGATAGTGTGAATTGATGTTGCAGTCCTTTACTCTTCCCACTGAGCTATGCAGACATGTAGTTGTCTCACTGCTGTGGCATTGGCTGTCACAGTCACACACACACACACACACACACACACACACACACACATCTCTGTTAGAGGGAAGTGAGTCAACATGGTTTGTTCTCTGACACTGCTGCTTAATTTGCCCACTCATTTTAGATATTCCTTTAAAGTTTGAAGCTTTTGCATCTCATCATGGAGGGGGGGTAGCTGGCACTGAGCAAAGACCAGGTCTCCTTTTCCTGGCTGATGATTTGGGTTTGGATGTTGCTAAGCAACAGGCGAAACTTGGCACACCAACTGCCAAGCAGCTGCCAGGAAAGGCGTCTTTTATGGTGGCACACACAGAAAGAGGAATGCTTGCACGCACACGCTGGGGAAATAGGCGCACAAAGCACATAGATACACATGTCTACACAGTTGCATGCTTCTGCTACAAACATGCACACCTGCGCGCACACACACACACACACACACAAACACATGCGCGTGCTAACTGCCAGAAAAGATGTCTGGAGAGAGAGGACCCCTGCCATCTCCTCTCCCATCCTGCCAGCCTGTTTTGGCTGCCTGGCTGCCAATCTCCTCTCTCCACAACCAGCCACGCTGAAAAACAAATGTCAGCCTGTCACTTTAGAGGCATCTGACTTTAAAAAGCTCTCCTCTTTCGTCCATCTCTGAAGGCATTCCTCTCCTCCTGCACTCCTCGCTGCTCCTTGTACTTTTGGGTGAAAGCCAGGGTCAAATAGCTCACATTAGACGCAATTATTGCAATATTCTGTCACCTTCCTCTGCCCGCCGGCAATTTCCCTGCTTCGCTTCGGATTTCTGGCTTCCGTAACGTGCCTCAGGGTCATTTAAGTGCCATTGACTTTCAGCAGAGTCGAGGTGAAATTAGTGGCATTGTGCTGTTAGGGACATATGTGCACTTCAGAGTGCACGTGCGAGGGCTGGCATCGTCTGAAGCTAGGGGCGAGAAAAGATTTTGTGGGGGTTCTGGGCTCGTACAGTTGAATTTATCTGTATAACAACACCGACTGAATTGCCAATTTGTCTAAGTATAACATCACACATAAGATAAGGTGGAAATAAGATGTTTTGAGCCGGGTAACTCGTCATCGTCCCCGACTCTTTTAAGTGGCATTTATAGCATGGCTGACAGCTGCTCATTTGCGACCGTCATTGTCATTTTAGTTATTTCGGTACTCTGAAGACGTCTGTGTTTTAAAAGCAGGTCACAAACGTAGTTCCGTTTCTAAAAAAGACAAAATAATTTCTTAAAACGGATGGTTACTGCAGTTTTTTTTTTTTGGAAAACTTTAATCAAATAGGAGTAAATTGTGTGTTTGTCGGGGACTACTTTCAGCCATGGATTAACACATCTTTTGTGTGCCAGTGAGTGTTTACGCCAACAGGTCTGTGCGTGTGTGTGGGATTGACTGTAGGATTAATTCATTGTTGTTTTGAGGCTTTTCGTGGGATTTGTTGTTGATAAGAAAAACATAAAATATCACCAGATCTTTACTGTGTTCTGTTATTATTATTATTTGTATCACTTTTGTATTTCATCTTTGTGCGGACAACATAAAAAATAAATAAAAACTGCATCTGTTTTAGCTGCTGGCATACAAATATGCATCCAGATGAACAATAATGTGCCGTAAACCTGTCATTTTTGGGAGTCGTCGGGTGGTGTAGTGATTTTGACTTTTAAGATTTTCATTTTATTTAGAAGACTTTTCCAGACGCTGTCATAACTTATGTTTAATGTACAGTATGTATCGAATTTGGTTTAATAATGCATTGCCTTGCTTTGTTTTTATTCCCATAAAGTCTGCATTCCTCCTTCAGTCGTTCAAAATGATGATCCTCATTCCTATATCCACATGGGAAATATTCATTATATAATAAAAAAGAAAACTCTTTCTATGAACTCCACACATAAAAGTTAGTGCATATCAGTCAACTCGTATTCTTTATGATCTTGTATGTTAACTGATGTTCTCCTTTGTTTCAGTATTATGAGATGTCCTACGGCCTTAACATTGAAATGCACAAACAGGTGAGTGATCTCCGGGTCTCTCTCTCTCTGTACATCTCTGACCAAATTTCTGTTCTCCCTCCTGCCCTCGTTCTCCTAAAGTTTTGCATTATTCTCTAGGATTTGTATCACTGCCTCTGCCTCCATTCTTTTGCTCCCAATCCACTCTACTCTAAGTAACTAATATTTTTCATAAAGTCTGCCTGTCTCTCTCTCTCTTTCTGTGCTTTTTTTTAACTCTGGGTCTCTCTACCACTGTAATGTCAATCCTCTCACTGATGGACCTATATAGCGCCGTTATGCTGTGGAGGCGTTAATAGGATCCACCAACAGAATTCATTTCTCCACCTCAGACAGACAGACGAGAATACTCTGCCCTTCCCCAAGCCTCAAAAACAGCCTCCCCTCTCACCCGTCATAAATCCCTGTCTGTTACTGCCTCATCCATCCATCCATCCCTCCCTCACCACTCCTGCCATGCTACTTCATCCTCTATCCCTCTTTTCTCCTTTTCCTTCAATCGCTGTCTTACTTTGTCTTTTTTAAATGCTCATCTCTCTTAATCTCCATTTCTTCACCATCCCTGTCTCTGTCCCCCTTCCGTCCCATTGATTTCTCTTTCTCTCTTTATCGCTCTTATATTTTATTTTTTGCACACACCCTCCCTCCACCTCTGTCTCATCACAGACATACAGTCCATGCTGAATTTCGCTTTAAATCAGGTCACTGCCTTCCTACCGTCTACTTTCTTTTTTTTCTCTCTCTCTTTCTCTCTCTCACTCCGTTCATTTCACCGTCTCAATCGCTTCGCTTTTGTCAAAAGCGCCACTCCATCCCCTCACCCCACCCCCCAATCTCGATTTTCCTCCCCGGCCTTCCTTCTGTTTCTTTTTTTCTCTATCTATTTCTCCTCTCCCTCCCACATCCTTCGTTCCTTGGCTGTCATTTCCTCAACCCAATCTGCCCTTTTCCTCCTCCTCTTCTTCCTCCGCCTCCTCTTTTCATTTCCCCTCTCCCATTTTGTCCTCCCCTCTTTATCCTCTTTCTCTCGATTGCTCATGTCCTCTTTCTTGCACACATCTCTCTCTCCCTCCCTCCACTCTCCATTTTTCAGCCAACCAGCGCCCCCCCCCCCCCCCCCCCCCCCCCTCTCTCTCTCCCTCCCTCTCTCTCCTGAAGATGTCATTTAGTAGTTGGAGTTCTCTAACAAGAAATCATTGTGTCTCCCTTGGGGTGGGGGTGATGGATTCAGAGGATGGAGGGAATGGGGGAGAGAGGTGTGCAAGCAAGAGGAATAAGAGAAAGAGCATGAGAGAGGGAGAAAAAGGAGGGGGTGGAAGTTCAGTCCGGCATCAATAAATCACTTAAGAGAGAGAATGGTGTGTGTGTGTGTGTGTGTGTGTGTGTGTGTGTGTGTGTGTGCGCGCGCACACAAATTCTCACATGTGCTAGTACACACACACACACAGTCATGCAGAGTCTAGCTGTCAACAAGAAAAACCGCCTGCGGCCATAATGATGTTGTCATGATCTCTGCATGCATATCATTACGAGCCCTAACGGCCTGCCGCTAAACGTGTGTGTGCGTGTTGGACATCACAGCGTTTGTAACTCTGATTACTGCACTAATACTGGGAAGGGAGAAATGTAACGAGGGATGGATGGAAACGTCAACAAATGGAGTGTGATGGAAAGAAAGATGGAAAGGAGTAGAGAGTGATGGAAAGAGAGATGAGGAAGGGGAGGGAGGGAGGAAGAGTTTGCTGTGGGCTGTGTGGCAGAGCAGATCGAGACAGACACACACCCACAGCAAGAATCACTGACCCCCAGCAGGAAACACACACACTCAAGCATGCAAAATGCAGACACACATACACACAAACAGACATGCAAGGGCACATGAGAAACATGTGCACACACACAAGAAACGCACTCACACAATGAGAAAAGATGGTGAATTTTGCATCTTTTCTCCTTCACACACACACACACACACACACACACACACAC
>NW_022281640.1:0-10187 GCF_004355925.1 Anarrhichthys ocellatus | reverse complement strand
TGTGTGTGTGTGTGTGTGTGTGTGTGTGTGTGTGTGTGTGTGTGTGTACCTTCTTCAGCAGCGACAGGTGACAGCAGCACTGACGGAGGCGCAGCAGCAGAGACAGGATGTGGACGGTGCTGGACGCCTGCTGGGGCTGCTGGGAAGTCGACACAGCGGCGTCAGTCTGAGAGACACCAAACTCCTGCGCCACTGGAGAGAGAGTTGATGTTATTACATCATACTGTTTACAATTTTAAATAAAAATAAGATAAAAAAAACAATTTCTGAGTGCATATTTGATGAGGCCAAACTATGATTCAGGTAAATTATATATTTAAAAGGTTGTATGGAATATTTTGTTGCTTCATTCATTCATCTGAATTCAGCATTTATTTATTTTATTTGCATGTTTATTCATTTCTTTTAAAGCCAGTATTTCTGCACCGTGTCACATAGAGATCAGACCACACTGACATTATTAGTTTTATACTATTTGTATAAATTAGATTCCACTAGTGGCAGCGAAAAAAAGATGGATGCTATAATTTCCAAAATTCACAACATGTTTGTATCTGATGAAATATTCTGCTTCAACCCATACTTGTTGGCACAAAACAACACGTTTCTCTATTTTACAGGTTGATGAAATCTGAAAATGTGACGGCAGACAATCAAAGCTTCATTTGAAAACCTCAATAAAAAGGTTTAAATGTAAAAATAAATAAAAAGTAAGACATTCATTACAAATATTCTAAATGTAAAAGTGTAAACTCGCTCTAATGATCCTTCTTGCAATTGGAGATGAAACAGCCGGAGCAGAAGTTATCTACTAAGTTTCAGATTAGCTGTAAATTCTTCTTCTTTCTGATAATAATTTCTCAATAAAATATAATTTATTCGCCCGCAAAAAAATTCTGTGCTGAAAACGTCAGATTGCGTCCTCAGTGCTGAGGCACAAATATGATTCCATATAATGAGTCACACATCTATAGAGAGACACGATAACACACGTTTGAGGACCATGAAACAAACATGTCACCTTTGTCAAAGGGATTAGAACTGGAAGCGTTTCCCTTCGTCACATCGCTCCCTTCGTGTCTCTTCAGGTAGTTCTGCAGAGTCGACCTGGAGGAAAAGAGAAAATCATCAATTTATGTTGTTATTACTGATCTATCTACTGCATCCAGAAACACTTAACATGCCTTTTTAATGTAGTTATACACATTTAGAGCTGAGAGATGTCATAAGCATCCTTTAGTCAGAGTAGTTTAAACGGAACATTATTAGTCCCGATTTCATTCTTACACACTGCGAGTAGATAATAAAATGTGTTCAGGAAATATCTTAAGTTGTTAAGAAAAGGCAACACAACACAAAAACATATGGGATCCGTTTTCTCCAGGAAGCAACCTCGCATCTACGCGTCTCTACGTCACTCCTCCTCAGTCCAAATATGATCACTTCCTGTTCACTGGTTGAGAAAAAGCCAAGATGGCGACAGCGAAATTGCCGAACTCGAGGCTTCATAACATCAGTCTCTGGTTTTCTCACAACTCTTCTGTTAAATGAACAAATAAGAAAAGCGTCGTGTTACCTGGATTGGGCGAAGACCACATCGTACACGGCCTGTTCATCCTGGGACAGTTTGAGTCGATGCACCTCGCAGGTCCGGTCCGGAAGAGACACCTGGAACCAGGACCCAGAGTGTTCATAATCAATAACAGATGGTTGTGGCCTTCATAATGGAATGAGCTCATAAGGTGTGCGTGTTCGTCCCTACCAGCGGTTTTCCCTTTGAGTCCAGCTGGTTTTTGGTCCGTCGGAGCAGCAGAGTCTTCGTCAGGATGTTGAGTCTCTCTCTGCCTCGGTTCGAGCCGTTGTCCACCTGAGCTTTCCACACTTTGAACTCATTAAACGGAGAACAACGCAGAAACCTGGAAGACAGAGACAGACGGTGAACGAACAGAATCTCATTACAATTAACCGCCTCGAGCTGTGAGGATGAACTTCATAAAAACAGAATGGTCTGGACTAAAGTGGTGGTAGAGTTTCTTGCTGGAGGATCTGGGTCTGTCCACGGTGGACCGGTCTCTGCTGGAGTCTGAGCTGAAGGAGGTTCTGGTGAACCTGCATGAGTTCATCTGGTTTCACCAGAATCCGACCCGGTGGCTCCGATGACGAGCATCAACAATAACTCTATAGAAACAGACCATCTTCTCTCTGATGGTCTCTGGACTGATGGAGGTCTGATAGAGGATCTGGACTAAACTCAGACTGGTTGAGGACCAGATAAAAGTTCCTCACTGTTACTTTAAGTTAAACACACCAGCCTCACTGGATATAAAGTGGCCCCCCATTGGAAGCCCCCCACATGTCCAGAGTAAACATTTCTACCAGTTTTAAAACTCGTTGTCTTACTTGAGCAGCGAGTACATGTCCAGCAGGTTGTTCTGGATCGGTGTACCAGTCACAGCCCAGCGGGCTCCAGCCCTCAGCTGACAGATGGCCATGGAGGTCTGCACTTTGGGGTTTTTGATGTTGTGGGCTTCGTCCAGAACCAGCCGGGCCCAGGTCACTCGCAGAAGAGGAGCGGAGCGTGGCGGCTGAGGATGAACGTGGGATGAAGTGAACAGGAGTCTCAGTTCACTGGTTCTGGTCCCAAAAGACTCCTGAACACTTAGAATCCAGTCATTTAAAATGATAGTTTGGATGTTTTGTTACAAGTTACAGCTTTAAAGCTGATAAATGCTGCTGCAGTCAGAACATGAATATATATATTACTCACCACTTCATCAGCATCTTTGCAGGGGTTTTCAGCGTCCCCCTTCTGGACTGGGATCTCCTTAGAGACCAGACTGTACGTGGTCACCACCACGTCAAAATCAGCCAGCCTGAGGGACGGAGAGATAGCTCTTCATTCACTTTGACTGTGAGGGCTTCAACAGAGAGAATTGGGTGTGATTGCTGCTTTATGGATGGACCCTTTTTACAGCTGATGTCATCAAAAATATGCTCGCTCCTTCGTCCCTTAATGGTGGTCGTAGATAATAAACAGAGGAGTCTGTATTTAAAACTGATTGAAGGTTGCTATGAGGACACCTAACTACATGTTCTGTTGCCGTCATCACTCATTGGTTCGTTTAAAAGCCTTGAGTTCGGCAATTTTGCCGTCACCATCTTGTTTTTCTGCAATCAGTGAACAGGAAGTGACCATATCTGGACTGAGGAGGAGTGAGGAAGAGACGCTGTAGACGTCTCTGGTAGAGACCTGCCAATCACCGTGTAGCCCGCCCTAAAGCATCCCCTGCTTTATGGTCTGTTTGACTCTAAATGGACCATAATGTACTAAATGAACATCATGCTGTATTGAAGAAGACTTGAAACTAGAGATTGAGACCATAAACTCATGTTTACAATGTTTACTGAGGTAATAAATCAAGAGAGAAGTAGAGTCATTTTCTCATAGACTTCTATACAACCAGAGGAGTCGCCCCCTGGTGGACACTAGAGAGAATGCAGCTTTAACACATGAAGCATCGGCTTCACTCGACAGAACCGGAGGTTGCCGTTGCTGTTGATTGTTTGTAGCCCCATTTTAAAAGTGAATATTGTCAAACCTCTGAGTCTCTGTCTGTGTGTTTAACGTTCTGTACAGGAACACAGATAACGGAGTGAATGTGTGCGTGGTTCCCTCACACTTTGGCCCTTTTCTCCCGGTTGGGTCCGTGGTACAGGTACACCGTCAGCTTGCCCGTCTTCACGTGTCGTTCGATCTCCCTCTTCCAGTGGTGGATCAGGGAGGCGGGACAGATGATCAGGGTGCCTTTAGAAACCACGAGGCCGGAGTCTGGATGATCGAAAACCAAACTCATCAGATCATCCTGAGTTCTGGAGGTGAACTCTGTTGTTACGTCATGATTGCACAGTGAGAGAAAAAAGGTTTTAGTTACCGGATTTGGAGATCCAGCCCTCCAGCTTCTTCTCTTCCTTCTTCTCAACTTCCACTTTAGCTTTGATCTTCTTGGCCAGTATGAGAGCGATCATAGTCAAGGTTTTCCCCAGACCCATGTCATCCGCTGAGACCAGAGAAGAAGAAACGACGGAGAAAGAAAATGATTTGACTACGTACGGAAGATCCCTGTTTCTTAAAAATCAAATTAGAAGCTTTTAAGATGAAGGAGAAAATGTGAAACTCTTTCCACAGAAAAACGAATGCACATTAATCAACTTGACAATAATAACAGGGAGATTTATCTGGATATTTTAGTTTCTCCATATAAAAATGTAAACAAATGAAAGGCAAATCTAATGAACTGTGTCCCACTGTAATGCTTTACATTAGAGCTGCAACGTTAAGTCGACTGATTGCCAACTATTTTGATAATCGTTTCATCGTTAAAGCATTTCTTTCATGCAAAAAATGGCAGAAAATTAAATTTGCAGCCTCTAAAATATGGAGATTTCCTGCTTTTGCCGTTTTACTTCATATCGAACTGAATTTCTTGGGATTTCGGACAAAACAAGACATTTGAAGACATCACATTAGACTTTGAGAAACTGGGATGGATGGTTTTTTTCCACTATTTTCTGACATTTTATAGACCAAACGATTCATTTAGAAACTAAACACCAGATTAAAGATAATGAAAATAATCTAAAATAAAAGCATTATATTTTTTTGGAGAGAGAGAACACAATAACAGGCTTATTTTCACCAGTGAAGAGATAATAAACCAACTCCATCTCATCTTCATCTTTAATAAGAACGGTCAACTTACCCAGAATTCCTCCGCAGGGATTCTGGTTCTCTCTCCAGAGCAGCCAGGCCAACGCTCTCTTCTGATGGGCCAGGAGCAACACCTGACAACCAATCACAAGAGGACCATGTTATTACAGTAATGGACCAATCACAAGAGGACATGATGAGGTGTTACCTTGATGCCTTTGGGGTCCGGGACCTCGGCCTCAGCGTCGGGGCAGGACTCCATGGACTTGTGGAGATGGTCGATGGTCTCACATGTCGCGTTTTTCACCGCCAGCAGACGGTCGTTGGTCATCCTGCCTCCGTAAAAGGCCTGGACCTCTGGGTTTGCTGGGAAACACATGAAGCACTGAGAGTTTAAGGTGTTTGTATGAATAAAAAGCAGTAAAAGACAAAATTAATCCAGAGATTAATATTTGGATTTTTACAACGGAATATTAGAGCCATTGTGGTGAAAAAGAGGACATTGGAAACAGCAATGTTTAGGATTTATCTGATAACTCATTGGTGAGATGATACGTTCAACAGGTCTAACATGAGGATGAAGTACAAAACACATGTTCATAGAATAACTACACAATAAGAGAAATGTAGTAAGAGAAATAATATCATCCTTACTGTAATAACTCCACTGTAGAAGGAACAAAATTCAGACAGTGGCTGAAGGTTTCTTACAATTTCGCATATTTATGATTCAATAATCCCAGAGAATATTGAAGTTCTCTTTCTTTCTGACTTTAATACACTGAGTTTTTCTAGGAATCATAACTCTCTACCCAGGGCCTTAACAAGCCATCGTAGATTTAAAATACATAGGTTTTAATGTTTTTGAATAAAAACCCAAAACCAAACCAATGACAGAAGTGTCCTCCACCTCCGTGTTCGGCCTACCTCCATACATCTGTGTGGACCCCTGACTCAGCTGGAGCCCCAGGGAGCTGCTGGAGGCCTGGTGCTGGGAGGGGCCCGGTGCTGGGGGGGCCGGGAGCAGGATGGTGCCGCCCTGCCGGCTGAAAGGGTTCACCTGGCTGCTACCCAGACCGGCATCACCGCCGTCACCTCCATCCTGAGACCCTGAAAGAGATTATACATCAACGTACATTCAACTGTTTCACCCCGTTTAGAATATTATAGAGCTTTGATATTTATCATTCTTCATTTCTGTATTTTAGTGATGATGAGTTTTATTGTATGTTAAGTACAGGAAAGTAACTCAAAATCAACTCAGAAACTTGTAATAATAATATTAATTGTATTAAGTGAGTGCTTTACCAGGCTGAGCAGCAGCAGTGAGGCTCAGAGACTCCAGAGCGTCCTCCAGATCTTTCACCTGAGTCCTCAGACGCTCCCCTTTATCTGGCAGAGCCGCCACGTTCACCACCGACAGAGTCGCCTTCACGGGAGGAACAAACAAAAGAAGATCATTATTGAACTGGAAATATTGAGCGAGTCTCTCTGACTGAAGAGGTCTAAACTGTGATTCATTCAGCTGATATTCCAACAGTGCTAACCTCAGACTAACCTTCTATTGTGACGTTTGCCTGTTAATACCAGCTTGTTTTTGGGTTCTTTATTGTGAAACAGGAAGTTGTTCATAGGGCTAGGAGATATGGCCAAAAGGTATATATATATATACCTTAGGTATAAAAGGTATTACATATACAGTATATACATATATATGTAATATACATATATATGTATAATGATGTAGCATGTTTCCTGGTATTTCAATATATGTATACATAGTATATAAAGTAACCACATGGTAAAGCCTGTTTCAGTATATTTTGTGTGAATTAAACACTTGAAAAATGAAAAGTTCTCTTTTTTTATTAAGAACTTTAGTGCAAAATGATCAGATGTAAGCTTCCAGTTTCTCTCACCAATAACTGCTGATTTCTTCTCTTTTAATTCAACTGTTTCTCAGACTGATCTTTGGGGGGGGGGGGGGGGGGGAGACGGACGGACTGTGAACTAAGTGGCCCTGCTAAGTGGATAGCAGGGCCGTCTTTCAATCAGAGGATCGGCGGTTCAATCCCCGGCTCCGGCTCTGCTAGTTGCGTGTCCTTGAGCAAGACACTTAACCCCAAAATTGCTCCCTTGGTTGTGCCTACGGTGTAGAAATGTGATAGACTCTGAATTGTAAGTCGCTTTGGATAAAAGCGTCTGCTAAATGACTGTAATGTAATGTCTCTTTAAGCTGTCGGTCTGGTTGAACCATTGAACAGTGTTTTGTTCTCCATCTTCTAAACTAAATACTATCTATAAGTACTAAGAGACTTTCTACCAGATAAAAGACCATTCTGACACATCTGACTGGACACAACGAGGTAATGACGTGTCGCTTCCTTCACCTTCTTCTGCTGGAGCTGAGCCGTGTGGAGGTCGTGCAGGTCTTCCGGCTGACCCTTGACTTTAGACGCCGGCTGGAACCCAGCGAAGGCGGTCAGCGTCTTCTGAACGGCAGAGACAGGAGGAGTTTTCTGAGCAGCGGGTTTCACCGACACCACCACGACATCATCGTCGTCGTCGTCATCGTCGACTTGGTGGATTTGGGTTGGACTGGACTTCCTGGTTTTATCAGAGTCTCTGCTGCTCCTGGGTGCAGATTTAGAGACGCTCTCTTTTGTAGTTTGTTCAACCAGACCGGTTCCACCCTCGGTTGGTTGTTGAGTTGAGTCCTTGTGAGGATCCCGTGAGGCTGGATTCTTTTTCTCTGGATGAACAGCCTTGACACTGGAGGTAGAAACCACGTTTCCTGCTCTTCCCGTCTCAGTGTGGTTCTCTTCAGTCTTGTCTTTCACTTTATCGGTCAGTTTCTCCACACCGCTAGCTTTGGGACTCTTCTCCTCATCTGAAACTCTCTTCTTTACCTTCATCCCCGGTGGAAGTCGTTTGCCTCGGTATGATGAATCCGCCGAGTTTTCCTTCTGACGACTTTCTCCTCCCTCGGCCTTGTGACTCGCCCCGCCGTCTCTCTCCTCGCTCCTCTTCTCCTCGTTCCTCTTCTCCTCGCTCCCACCACGCTGCATCCTCCTCCACTCAGAGTCCTCGTCCATCTTGCCGGAGGCTTTGAAGGGGTTTCGGACGGGCGGCAGGCAAGATGGCTGCAGCTGCGTGTCGGATAGAGGGTTTCTCTTTTCCTTCTCGGGCTGCAATGATGGAAGAGGACAGATACTTTAAAAATGGGAAGCAGAGAGACAGCGGAACATGAGACTCCTGGCTGGACTCAAACTGTGGAGTTCATGGTGTTTATTTGTCCAGTTATATCTCTAAAGTAATTTCCCACAGTTTCTTTTGAAACGTTGGGATTGTGACAAACATTCTACATAAAGTTCTGAACATGAGTGTGTGATGATTTGAAGAGATAAAAGTGTTTTAATGTATATAAATAATAAAAAGTGTGTATGGTGTCTTACTGCAGTCCACGGAACGTTTCCACACCACTTCTGGGCTGCTTTTTTACCCACAATGCATCTGTAGTACAACCTGGAAAAGGAGAATAGATGGATAGCTAAACGTTGATTGTCCATGAAGGGGAAGTTTGCATTGGACACAGTGCTGCAGTCTGTTGCTTTAAATAAATAAACATCACAGACATAAAACCATCAGAAAACATACAGTAAGAGACATTGCACACACAGTTGTCTTAGTAAATAATGTGCTTCATCTATTGCACAAGTTATCAAAGTGTGTTTTCCAGCTAAAGGAGGTTTTCTATGTTGACTCTCAAGTATTTGTACGAGGACACTTTCACGATGGCACTGAGAGGCCAAACGTCCAACACAACCAAGATGAGCTGGAGACAAGCATAAAATGTAAAGCTGCAACAGCAATGACTTCTTCATTACCTGTTTCAGACATTTAATAACAATAATAATAATAATCCACCTGTGGCTCTGCTGTTGTAGACTGTAGGTGAGAGCCTGGAGCTCCACCATCGAGTCTTCATGTTGGAGGCAGTGGGACGGGGAGATTCTGGAGGAGACGATAATGATGATGCAGATCAAAAACAGGAAATTAAACCAGTTATGTTTTGACAATAGCAATTGTCAGACTCGTACCCAGCTGGTATGAAGTAATAGTTGACTGGAGCGGATTCAAACTGGAATGTGATTACATTAAAAGTGAAGACAAAGCAAACAAACCAACTGTATATAACTCATGTTTGGATAAACAGAGTTGGTCTCAATCTCTACTTGGAGGAACCAGATTTTTGGACACTTTTTGGGCTGGACTACAGTATTCTGAAGGCTTCTTTATTTATTCATAACGATGATTTATGATCATATCCCTGCAGTGGAGGGTACCTGTGTCCACCCTTGAACTAAGCCCCCCCACACATCGTCTCTAAATCGGTCTCATAGGGTGACGTCAGTACTTTCACTCACCGGGCCACGTGAGTGAAGTCACAGCCTTGCTTGTCAACACAGACGTAGAAGCTTCTGCCTTTATTTGGTCCGTCTTTAACGCCCGTTTTTAACATACACACGCTGCCTGTATGTGGACATAGAGGACGAGTTACACACAATATTAACCTTTATATTCTATAACAAACAGTTAGCTAACTTTAACTTTAAGAGACTTACCGTGGACATCACATAACACCTTCTCCATTGTCCTAACGTTAACTCATTCAGTTCACTTTCAGTTGCCTGAACATGAAAGTTAGCCTTTTCGTATAGACCAATCGCAGCAGTCCTAAAAACACATCCGGTAAGCAGATGTCAGTTTAAAAGTCGATGTACTTATGAGTTAATACAAATCACTTATGTTTGCCATAACGTAAAGATACAACAACGTATGTATAATATAACATAGACCATATAAGAAATGTAGCATACAAAATGAAAACTCAACGGTACACCAGATTTTATTCTCTCCATGACTTTTATTATGAAATATTTTTGCGCAGCGCCGTTAAGCCGGATGTAAATCGAAGCTAGTTTTTCCCCAAAAGGTAGTTTGACACGAATGTAAATTTTTATATTTCTAACGCGTGTGGTTGTGACATAGTTTAACTATTATGGTCGCTTATATGAAACAAAAAAACGTACAAAACAAATAGCGTAAAAACGTTGAAGACGTAAAAGACCATACAAACCAACGAGTGACGTCACGTCCGCTTCGTACAGTCTGACCCACAATCCTGTTGAGCAGCAGATATGAGTGAGAGGGTTAAAGTTAAAGCTGACATGTTATGACAAAGTTCATCCTAATTGAATGCAGCAGCGTGAACTAAAAGTAAAAAGAAACAGTTTATGATTTGGACTGCAGATGAGGTTAAAAGAGAATGTTGACTGTCTGTTAGTTTGTGATTTTGGTGTTTTAAATGTGAGTTCAGATTCACTAAAGTCAAACTATCACACAAACACACTAACAGATGGAGGCAGCAGTAGACCAGCACCTCCTGTGTTCTGAGAGATTAAATCACTGTTTATGT
>NW_022281639.1:0-10190 GCF_004355925.1 Anarrhichthys ocellatus | reverse complement strand
ACACACACACACACACACACACACACACACTCTCTCTCGTTCTTGACATTCACACAGCGCTGCCAGCGACGCCACATAAGAGCTGCTTCCTGTGCTGCATCACCCACCGTGATGCTGAGAGACAAAGCATCTTCTTTCAACCTTTTCTGAGTGACAAACACTCGACGAGTCCCGTCTCTCCTGTGGACGTCACTCAGAATGTCCCTTCTTTGAGCATTTCTTTTCACATTCAGGACGAAAGGTCGAGCGGACACCAGAAAGACGTCTCCGTGTGATTTGAGTCCACTTTTCTAAAGTAACAAGACTGTGATGTGGGAAAGAGAATCTATCCAAGCTTTTGAAAAGGCAGCTCAGTACGTCACTGTTTTACTACATTATATTAAGATAAGTATGTTTACGTCATTAAAAGCTCAGGTTTATATTCACGAGCCACACTGATACTAAATATATGAATGTGTGTCTCAGTATAGCACGCGGTTACAGAACTGACCTCGTCACACATCAGCCGATGTGAGGATCCACGTCCACATGTGGATTCAAGATTTCAAAGAGAAGAAGAATTCATTTAGCATGTTGTCATCTCCGTCGCAGGCCGAGCTGAGTGCGCCTTCATGTTCATATTCAAGGTGAGGCAGAAGTGTTGCTGTGATTCAGGATTCACATCAGAAGTTTACTCAAACAGCTGCTTTGACTCTGACTGGTTGATCATTCAAACATCTGGACGTTTGTGTGCAGTTAGTCGACTAAACGTTGCCGCCGCCGCTAGTCGGCACCACAAATACCACTCGGTTTTATTTTATTAATGTACAGATTTAAATGACATATTGACATGTAGAGCTGTGGAGCGTGCAGCGGCTCTGAACTCTGATCTGATCTCAATGAAAGCACAATGAAACTAGCTTAGTAGCCAGCTAGAACATACTGTATATGCAGCACAGTATCATCGCAGGTCAGCAAATAGTTACGTAATGCAATCTATTCACTAATTGTTATTTTCGTGTCGCTCAGGATGAAAATAATGCCAAAGGAAAGTCAGTTAAGAGCTTTATTCGTGGTGGACACATGAAATAAATGCATCCACGTGACGAAGCAACAGTCAGGACAAGTGACGTACTTCATAATACCCAAAAAGACGACTGTTGGTGGACGGGAGGGGAGCTCAATGACTCAAACATGCACGCTAAGATACGAAGTAGAAGTGATGCTGAACCAAGATGGACACGGGAGTGGTGCACGAGCCTGGAGCTCTGCAGACGCTAGTTGATCAAATACTATACTAAAATCATAAAGATAACTTTCCCGACCTGAAGGCCACCGTAGTTCTTCAACCACCCTGGAAAGGGAGGGGCTGAGCTGAGGGGACGCCACTAACACTTACACACTGTCCCTTTAATAGACATCACACTGAAACCCAAAGCTTATATTTGTCTTAACTTTTCTAGTACGTCTAGATCTACGATTACTGTCATCTGACTCCACCCAAATAAACACACCTATTTGACTGGATGTCTGAAAGCCAATCACAGTGTGCCACGTCATCAAAAGTGGCCTGCAGCAGAACCACGCCCCCTTTAAGCAAACATGGCCGCCCGTAAGGCGAGGAGGAAGAGTAAGGCACATTTTGATCCGTTAATCATGTTGTTAAAGTACATCATTTGTGTTTAAACACGATATTGTGTCGTATAGAAGATTTCTAGCTTCAACCATTGGAATGGGCGAGGAATGTCACCAGAAGGGAAATACTGTTTTGATTGATTTTCTAATGTTGCAACCATCTTATAATCATCTATATTGATTATCTACGCAGGATATTAAACTCAGGACGCCACCTTTCATGCAACATAAAACAAGTTAAAAAGGTCACTAAAGACTTCTTATTGTCATTTTTAATTCGGTGTTTTTTCGCATTCCGATTCTCCGACAACTGTAATGAACAGGAAATAAAAACACACATCATACAATATTTAATTATTATTTTATTGCTAATGGTTTTCGAGTGCATTTTGAGTAAAAACCCGCCGTTATAATATTTCATTTGTGTGTTGGGAACATAACTGGGTTCTGAATGAATTACAAACGAGGCTGCAGAGTTTAGTTTGTTTCTCTTCATCCCGTCCTGACTTTCATGAGCTTGTTGCGCTGCGATGGAGGCTCTCGTCCGGCTGCGTCTCCACAATACTCAGATGCAAGCTTTCATCTCTCTGCTCACGTTCCTGCATCTCGTCTCGTTCGTCTCCGTCACCTCCGTCCACTCTCTGTTGTCCATCGACGCCCTCCGCGCGGCCTCTTAAATGCACTCCATCACTCTGCTCTCCTCCGTTTCTCACCCCCGTCTTGTTCGTACATCCCGGTTCAGTCCTCGGTGTCCTCAGATCATCACCGGCCTTGATGAAGTAGTTCTCCAGCTTTGCCACGGGTCCCTTATCAGAGAACAGATGGTGCAGGTAGGCCTGGGCGTACTGATCTGAGGTGATGAGGTCCAGGTTAATGGAGGAGGACGTGGTTTCAGAGGTGGCATCAGGACCAGAGACTCTTCTTCTTCTGTCTGTTGAGTTCGGTTTAGGTCAGTTAAAGGGACAGTTCACCCCAAAACCAAAGACACATATTTCTCCTGTTACATGTGAGGCTATTACTCAGTCTAGATTATTTAAGTGTGAGTAGCAGAGTGTTGGAGATATTGTCCGTCGATGTCGCTCGGCTTGTGATGCTCAAACAGCCAAAAAGATAAATTTTTCTTTTTAAAAATCCTCGTTAACTGCTCACAACAAGGTTTGTGCGTTACCTTCAGTAGCCAGGTCCCTGTTTCAGAGACATTAGTGTTGAGTTCATCCATCATCTCATCCGTTTCATCTTATTTTTGGTGCTTTGAGCACCACAAGCCGAGTGTCGTCTCGTTCCATTATATTGGAAAGAAGACATCTCTGCGTCCGATACCTCCGAAACGCTCACACTAAAGTAATCTAGAATAACAGCACGACATGTAAGAGGAAAATATACATCTTTTTGATTTTGGGGGTGAACTGTCCCTTTAAATGTAACTTGACTGATAAAAGTAGTTTTCTTTGTTCCTTGGAGAAGGTGTACCTGTCTCCGTCCTCATGGCCGACAGAGGGACGGTCACAGTCCTCCCCGTCTCTCTGTCCGTCACAGTGAGGCCCGTCATGGCTCCGTCCTCCGGCGCCTCGCTGGACTGATCGCATGACGCCAGAAGACCCCCCCGACATTTCACGACACACACCGTACTCGACTTATAACGCCTAGAAGGAAGAGAAGGAGAGGACAGGGAGAAATGGGGAAGAACAGACAATGGTTTCAAAACTGACTAGTTTATTTAAATATATGGTGTCGGAAAAATTGGTTTCCAACCGTAAAGCAATATTTTAGTGAAACACAAAATAATGCCCGAAGCAATAAAAATACAGCCGTACAACATATCCTCTCCTTTTTACCGTCCACGTTGTTTCCACTGAACGACCTAAAGCTCATGAACACACCGAAGTCAGAAGAACGACTTCCAAACTCAGGAGAAGGGAACCAACCGAAGAGGCCGCGAATGCTTCAGGTTACGTTTGACGAAAACACAAAACACACAGAGAACGCATTGCAGTGTTTGCAGTTCATAAAGAGCCTTTACATTTACGATTTGGGCGATTTTTAACCAAACAGAAGTCGTCTGAAAGGGTCGTTCTCCACGGACCACGACTTCACGCTGTGGCTGATTGAACTGTGACACTCTGAGGACAAACTGTCTTGAAAATGTGTACAATTTAATAAATTACATATGTTAAAAAATGATGATTAATAATGGATTAAATTATGGAGAGCTGGTCTCGCAGACAGCCGGGTGCTGTCTGCTGTGGTTTCCTCTGTCAGGGCTTTATTAGAGCCTCTGCTTGTTCGCTGTCTGACAACATGCTCTCACAATCTTCAGGGTTTTGTTAGTTGGACCGAGAGCTGTGGAGTCCACTTCCTGCAGAGGTTGTCCATCCACAGCGTCTCCAGCTCCACCAAATCATCGTCAAGGAAAAAGGCTCCGTGAACGTCTCATGCAACTTTATTTGTTGCTGCCTAAACATCTTTAATAATAATAATAGTCATTAAAAGTGATGACTTTTTCTCCAAGTCATTGCAAATTTGCAGCCCCATTTGTTTTCCTACTAAAGTCCAGCAACTCGTGTCAATTTCTGCTCGTTACCTGAATACAACATTTCAAAATAAACAGGAAACAACTTAGTTAAGTTTAGGTAACAAAACTACTTCAGTCAGGTTTAGGAGAAGATTGTTGTTTGAGTTAAAAGAACCACTGAAGAAGAACTTAAGTATGGAAGCTAGTTACAAATAAATCAACGTTGACGTCTGCATGGTGCAGCATTTAGCAGACTGCTGTCACCACTATGTTACCTGTAAGCGGGTATGATCTGGGTCAGGTCTTCCTTGTATTGCTCCAGTACAGCCGTTGCATCCAGCGGCTCAGTCCGACCCTCCAGACCAGCCAGGTGGACCAACATCTGGGTGTGAAACGCTGCTCCGCTGGCCCAGTGCCTCAGAGACCTGGAGGAGCAGGGAACAGTCTTCTCGTCTCTCCATGCAACTATTTAGTGTTCTTTACTGCATGACACCACGCTACTACACCTGGAGTCACAGTCTCCCCCCAGCAGACAGGTCTTCAGCTGGGTGAGGGTGAAGCTCAGCTGGACCTCCAGTCTGATGGAGTCTTGGATCAGCCTGCTTTTGTCACTCAGGTTGATCCTGCAGCGCTTCAGGTACTCCTCCATCACCTCCTGGAGCTCCCAGACTCTCTGCTGGAGGTAGACATTGGATGCATTGATCTTAGCTGTGCTAAACCTTCTATGGTGCTTCATCGCTTTCGTGTCGAGTTCAAAATCAAGATTTCAGTATTCATGAGCCGGCTCATAAAACAAATGTTCAAAGAACACATCCTGGGGAAGCATTTTAAATCGTTTTCTCTCCTGTTTATGATCTAAGAACAGGTGAGAAGAAGGTTTGGTAGGATCATCTTTCTAAATTATTTTTTCTGTAAAAAAACGTAAAGACAAAAAAGGTTCATGCAGGTGAAATGTGGTGAGAGGCTGAAGTGCACCACGACCCCGTGTTCTAAATATGACTGAAAGCATTCATATTTCTTTCAGGTGAGTTTTAATTGTCTTTGCTTAATAACACACGATATATGGACCTTGTGTTTAGAGTTCATGGAGAGCTTAAAACTCACCCGGATAAAAAAAAACATGAATGCTTTTAGTCATATTTAGAAGTTAGATTAGTGGTGCAATTCAGCCTCTTGTGGCCAAAATGAGTGCTACAACAACAACGCTTTATTTTACACCTTAAGTCATAAACACAAGAGAGAAAAAACTATTGACATCAGACACCATATTTATTTTGTCACTGTCCTCTCAGGGCTTCCGTACAGTAGATTATATATATTTATACCTGGCCTGACGACGACCCCGCAGACTTCCCTCTCACGCCCGACTGTTTCGACGACGTGTAGGCCACATCCATCACCACGGTCACCGCCAACCCCACCAGGCCGGCCAGGCGCGGCTCGTCCGAGAAGGACGCCAGACGACCGATCAGGTCCTTCAGGTACGTCGGCACCTTGTTCCCGATGTCGCCCTGCAGCTGAAATGAACAGAAATGAAATGGTGACAGATTTCCGGCGCAGTGCTTCTCACCATCTGTCTCAATGAAATAGAAACGCCAGGCGAGTAGATCGCCGTCTCAAGAGCAACTTTAAACTGCATTTTGTGGTGGTCATGTTGCTCCTTTTGGCCCTTGTATTGACCTGTCGCAGGTGTTTCTGGAGGCGGGCCCTGGAGTCGAGGCTCTCGTCGTGATTGGTCAGGAGGAGAGGGTGGCTGACGCCGAGGTCGGGCACGGCTCCGCCTTCCAACATGGCGTCGTAGAGGAAGGAACCCATCGCATCCTTCACCCGACAAAGCTCTTCTTCTGATGAGAACAGCTGGCCCATAGTGGTGTCAGTAAAGACTGGTGCTTATAGTGAATCACACGCTCAGTCAGTATCATATGATCTCTGACCTTAAGGGTTCTAACACTCGTCTCTGAGTGTCTTTGAAGTCTGCACTACTCAAGAACACTATATCATAAACTATGTAATGCATCACATCAGCAAGATGAACATTCTCCAAATGCCTCCAAAATAGCCGCCTAACATTTCCAGCAGCACTTCAGTCACATGTGATCTCTGTGTTGCTGCAGTGAGTTGTGCTCTGCGTGAGCAGCCGGACTCTTCCTCCTCCTCCTCCTCCTCTTCCTCTTCCTCTTCCTCCTCTGCTGCAGTGAAGAGACCAACCAAGACGACACAGCAGCAGAGCGCAGCTCAGCGGTAAACCTAGACCTCCCCCTAGCTGCAGGGACCAGGAAATGCAAGTTAGTCACGCCTTCAAGGCCAAAGATGTCAACGTGCATCTTTATTTGTTGCCCCTTTCAGGCTTTTGGTGCACGGAGAATGAAAACCTCTTAATTCTTACGGCTCTTTGCATGATGGTGGAATCAAACTAATCCTCCTTGTGCTTCGGGGACTCCCTGCAGGAATGCAGAGCTCCTTGGGAATGTGAGTACAAGCTCTTTATGGATGTGTTCAGCATTGACTAAATGGGCCAAGGGCTCTACAGCTTCTTTTTTTATTTCGCTAAATGGAGCATGGCCTTGGTGGTGGTGCAATGTTGACTTTTTATTTTTTTTACTTGATAAAATGTGGGCCAAGGGGATTTGGGATTTTATGTGGAGAGAGAGATGTTCTTTGTTAACTGGGACAGGAGCTGGAGCTCCGTCAGGCCTCAGAGTTTAGTGTGTTTTACACTAAATCAAATGACCCACACTTTGTTTCAGCTCACGTTAATGTCTGTTGATCACCTCCACCTTCCTCCTCTACGGTCCGGTGCTTTTCACAGTCAGTCTCACTTACTAAAAGGATTGAAGTATCCCCCTTTTCCAATTATGTTGTTTTATTAGCAACCATAGAAGAAGTGTGTGCAGCGTACCAGGTGCTGATGGAGGAGCAGAGGATGGTCTGTCTCTTGCTCTCTCTCTCTCTCTCTCTCTCTCTCTTGCTCTCTGTCTCTTGCTCTCTCTCTCTCTCTTGCTCTCTCTCTCTCTCTCTCTCTTGCTCTCTGTCTCTTGCTCTCTCTCTCTCTCTTGCTCTCTGTCTCTTGCTCTCTCTCTCTCTCTTGCTCTCTGTCTCTCGCTCTCTCTCTCTCTCTCTCTCTCTTGCTCTCTGTCTCTTGCTCTCTCTCTCTCTCTCTCTTGCTCTCTGTCTCTTGCTCTCTCTCTCGCTCTCTCTTGCTCTCTCTCTCTCCATGGATGCTCGGTCCTGTTGACACACTTCACACTCCTCTAAATATTTAAATGTCACAGCAGCACTCTGAGATGAGCATGGACGCCCACATGTTAAGTGGTGAAACATTCTGTCTCTCTGAAGGTTCATTTCCATCTGAGGGTGAAAGGAAGGAAAGTAGAGAGGAGGGAAGATAACGAGGAGAGAAGAAGAAGAAAGCAAACGGTCCGGCCTTTTAAATGACGACATTGTACTGAACTGCAGCTTTACATTATTCTCCCTTTTAAATACTTTCACACTTTGCAGCCAAATGCTGCAGCGATTAATTCAGCAAGTTGGTTTTCTTTCCCTCCTCTCTGCTCACTGCTCATGTATTTATCCTTTTTCCTACAGATTTCTACTTTCTCTATTCTGTGCCTCATTTCTCTCCTCCATCTCCTTCCTCCCTCCCTCCCTCCCTCCTCCCGATCATTTATGGAGTGTGGAGGGGAATAAAAACAAGTTTAATGGACAGTAATACATCACGCCGCGGCTGCTGTGCCAGGCAGCGTCCATTTTGTGAAGCCGTTGTGTTCACTTAGCAGCAGTGGGGCTAATTATTGCACATGGCAGCTGTTGAAAGGAGTATTAATGTCTCCTTTCTACATGGATAAGTCCAATATTACGGGCTGATGGAAGCAGTCAGGGTAAACTTTAAAGAGAACAAGAGTGACAAAGAAAAAAGGGGAAAACCATAAATCCAACTTTACCTGTTTTAATTCAATAATAATCCGTCTTGCCGCCCAATAACGTTGATACGGAGCATTGTGACCCACAATGTGTTCAGTATTTTAGACGCATTGGTGTCAAATCTATTTTATTTGATGTTGCAAAGAAGAAAAATCGTGATTTTTCTCGCTCCACCATGAGGTTTACATTTGTTTTGTTTTAAGTGAAATATCTCCCGCTGTTGGATGGAATGCTGTGAAGTTTAGTTTACATGCTAACACACTGAGCTAAGATTTAGCTTCCTGCAGACTACACGTCCGGCCTTTCCCATTTCCCAGTTTGTACGTCCTTGATTCCTTTCCTCCCGTCGCGTCTTGGTCCCACCGAGAGGAGGAGGCGAAGGAGAGAGGAGCCGAGGTAACGGGTGTTTAACCAAATGACATCAAGTAAATATGACGTGTGGCAACAGCTGCATCATCTGTCCATCGTCACGCCTCTTTGTATTCGTCACCGGTGCCGAAAAGACTTCCACCGATGTTTTCCGTCACCTACAGCTCCTCAGAAGAAGCCTCCTTTCTCCTCGAGATGCATTTTAGGACGTTGGTTTGCTTTCAGAGCCGGGGGATCGAGGAGACGAGGAGACGAGGAGACAAGGAGGCACAAAGTAGAGCCCATTGAATCCAATCAGAGTTTGCAGCCAAACTTCCAGGATCAAGAATGAAAGAAGCAATATTCATTCATATTGACAAAAGAAAAAACGTACACATAAATTAAACATTTGCTCCCAAAAATCTTTGTATGACTCTGATGTGTTTCTGTTTGGATATTCATCAATAAAATGTGAGAAATGACACATTGATTGAGTGGGGATCAAATCCCGTTGAGGCACTGTTACATCAGTCTGACGTAACACCCATGTTTGCTGTTATATAAATATATTTACTTCACCATAAGTCTTCACATTGTCTGGAGACAGCGGCAGGTCGCACCAGCCTGTCAGCGTTTGAAGGGTTTATGACACAAAGCAAAGAGCAGAACACGGTTCATCAAATAAAGTATGGGGATTAAATATGCCTGGGGGGGGGGGTTATTAAAGTGTCAGAGAGTGAAAAGAGGGAGATTAAAACGTGTTGGAGGGTGAGACACAGACGGGAGGAGGATTTCTCAGGAAAAAAGTGAGAATTGTGTGAAAGCACTTGTTTCTGCTGCAGAGTTCATTAGAGGTTTCCTCACAGCTTTGGAGGGAACACCTGTTCAGAGCTGCCTCCAGGTAGTACACAGCAGCAGACGTGTGTGTGTGTGTGTGTGTGTTTTGTGTCTGTCTGAAACCAGCGTGGGTTTAATGTGAGTTTATGTGCATGCACTTGCACGTTTGCAGCTTGTTGTTTTGTTTTTAAGTGTGTGTCTGAATACCTAATGTGTGCAGTGAGGCATTTGGGTATTAAGTAAGTGTGTGTGTGTGTGTGTGTGTGTGTGTGTGTGCGCGCTGATAAGAGCTCCCACTTCAATTCAAGTATTAAAATGAGTCACGAAATGAAGGCTTGTTGTTGTGGACTTTGCGTTGCTGTATTACATCAACATTCCATTATTAAACAGAAAATTAACATGAACAAGTCTTTATTATTTTTCTTTTTTTCTTAATTACAATCATACTGTGATAAATGTTATTTATTATGCAGATTGTTTCTATTTTCCAGTTTACTCCATCTGTGACTTTCTCCTCTGTGAGAAGAGAGACCCCTGCTGGCCAAGACTGGTCACTGCAGTCCGTTGACGTAGTTCCGCTTCCGGTGTAAACAAACATGCCAATATGGCGACTCTCTTGTAGAAGAAATGAGCGTTTTTGTCGACACTGAACTCGTTGTACGACATTATGAGTGAGCCGGAGAGTAACGGGAGTTTAGTTCGCTACTACTGCACCGCCGGTAACGGGATGGAGCGGTTCTTAATCGGAGAGGTGAAGAAGAAGCTGGCCGCTGAAGATGTGAGTGGTTATTTTTGTGTCAGTTACGAGAGAAGAAGAAAAAACCAACGGTTATAACGACAAAAATCAACGGTTATAACGACAAAAACCAACGGCTATAACGACAAAAACCTACGGCTATAACGACAAAAACCAACGGTTATAACGACAAAAACCAACGCTTATAACGACAAAAAACAA
>NW_022281638.1:0-10190 GCF_004355925.1 Anarrhichthys ocellatus | reverse complement strand
ATCTATATATCTATCTATAGATATATAGATATATATATCTATATAGATAGATAGATAGATCTATATATAGATATATATAGATCTATATATAGATAGATAGATAGATCTATATATAGATAGATATATATAGATATATAATCTATATATCTATCTATCTCTATATATCTATCTATCTATCTATATATATATCTATATATCTATCTATCTATATATATATATATATATATATATAGATATATAATCTATATATCTATCTATATCTATATATCTATCTATCTATATATATATATATCTAGATCTATCTAGATCTATCTATCTAGATCGATCTATCTAGATAGATAGATAGATCGATGGATACATTTTGCGTTCCTCCCTTATGTTTGTCTTTTGTCGGTATCGGTGTTCAGTCACTGCTCTCATTCTGCCTCTCTGAGCAGCTTGGAACACTTACATCACTAATTTAGTTATGTGCAACATCAATAAAATAATTTGAGAGGTTCAACATTAACAGCACAAGCACGGGGAAAGCTCTAAATACAGCAGAACATGAATTACAGTAAATGGAAGTATGAACTTCTGTAGGACGCCAACAGCCTCCAGGCTTCTGGTTCTGGAGCATCAGTGAGTGACCAGGACTGATGTCGGTGATCAGGTCTTGCTCACAGCTGGCCTTCCAGGTCGTCCCAGAGGGGCTGGAGGGGGTGGAGGCCAGTCAAGTTCTTTCACATCAAACTGGGAGAATCTGTCACGCTTTAGATGATGTCCCACGATGTACAGTCGAGTGTAATTATGATTCATTTACAGAGTACTATTATACCGTCTTGTATCACATTTTAATTTTGATTGTGTGCAAAGACCCTCACGAGAGTTATTCAGTGACTGACTGTTGTCCTTTCCTGTTCATGACATGTTGATACAACAGGAAGTCTTGTTGTTACTGTTCTCCATAACAACAGTGAACAGCACTCTGTGTAACAGCAGGTTAGTCCACATAAACCTGTCCCACCTCAGGCTTCTCAAGTTCCCCAGAAGTACATGTTGTTCCCCGAACACATAGGTCATGTAAGGAACACACTGTAGGTCTATTTGTTCCAGAATAAAAACACAAAGTATCGCAGTTATTTAGTTTGCACTCCAGACCTAAAATAAAGGAACTATGTAGGTTACCTTATTTCCTCTGTTTCTTGTCGTCTGTCCCTCCAGTGTTGGTGAGCGTAAAGTACAGTATAGTAGTAGTGTTACCACAAACATTGTTGCTCAGTTGTGATCCAACAGTATCCTATAATATCAGAATGGGTTGTTATGGTAACCACTTATTTGAGAATGTCACGCTATTCAACTATTCTGGCCATGCAGTGCACTAATGACATACACATCGTCCACATTGATGTACGTCTTTGTTCTCAACTTTTTTTTCGACTTTTTGAGTTTTATTTGGTTGTTTCTAAGAATGATTTCCCTGCAGCCGTCCCGCACGCACTTCCAAAGAGCAGATGTCCTCTCAGTCTGACTGATCTGGCTGCAGCTGAATATGAAAGCAGTTTGGTGATGCAGGTAAGAAGTAACAACACTGTACAGTAAACATGCTGCTGAGCCACGGCCTGGGGAAGAGAAAGTAACACGTCTCACGTTATCATCTTTTCCCTTCCTGTTGTTTGGCTTGTTGAATGATAACACAGAGACAGCTGAGAGGGTGTTCAGATAGGACCTGTCTGCTGATGGTGTCCATGTCTCACATGCATGGTGGGCTTGGTGGGTCTGCAGCTTTATCAGCATCCTGGTTTACTGATTTCATTTTTTAGGAAAATGTGTCTCAGTGCAGGTCAGTGTGCAAGGATTTGCAATTGTAAAAGGGCCCTCAATCCAAACCTCCAGGTCCATTTGTACGTACCACTGACCTACTGATGTTCTCAGCAGGGTTCTCTTGAACAGCTGCTTTACAAACCTGAAGTGTTTGAAAGATGTAGATTCATATGATAGTGGATGATGTCAGAGCCGTCCTCTGGTGTTGATTACAAATTATAATCTCACAATTTGCTCATGTATTTAGATGATATAAATATTTTCTTTTGACTTGTGAATTGATGTCAAATGAATATTCTGAGCAGTTATTTTTGGATCTAGTGTGATGAATCAGATAATAATGATAATAAAGGATGGACTGAGGCTCAGTGTTTGTCTCTGATCTCACGCTAGACTTTCTAGTTTTGTCGGTGTTGTTGAACGTGACAATAAATCAGCGAAATGAGAAGCAATGTGCAATATGCAATATCTTTCAAGCCATTTGAATAAAAAAAGACTTAAAATCTGTCCATCGTTTGAGACACCTCAACACAACACACCTCAACACACCACAACACAACACAACACACCACAACACAACACAACACACCTCAACACACCACACCACACCTCAACACAACACACCACACCTCAACACACCTCAACACAACACACCTCAACACAACACACCACACCTCAACACACCTCAACACAACACAACACAACACAACACACCTCAAGACACAACACACCTCAACACAACACACCACACCTCAACACAATACACCACACCTCAACACACCACAACACAACACACCTCAACACAACACAACACAACTCAACACACACATTAGATTAGATTTTTTTAGTGAATAACATGTAGTAGTAGTAGTAGTAGCAGTAGTGGAAGCTATAGTGGTACTAGTAGTGGTAGTTGTAGTATTAGTAGTATTAGTAGTAGTAGTGGCAGTAGTAGTACTATTAGTAGTAGTAGTAGTAGAAAACAAACAAACTGCATGAACATGACTTCTGACATAAAAGTGCAGAACATGACAGCAGGGACACCTATGAGGACAAACTTCATATGACTGAAGAGAAACAGTGACAGCAGCTCCTCAGCCATCGAGGCTCCTCTCTACTGCCCTCTTCTGTCTAGTGGTCGGGAAAAAAACTATGAACCATTGATCCATGTGTAAAAAAAAAAAGTAACAGTACAGACGTATATAAATCTTGTCTTTGTTACAAATCCAGACAGCCAGCTAAGAATGAATGCTAGCCTTAGAAGAGCTGGTTCAGTGGGAGGAGCTGAGTGGCTGTGGGGCCGGGACTGCTGTGGCTATTCTGTTTTGAGCAGAGGTTCAATGAGAGCACCTGAGGACTGAGCATGATTTATTCATATCAGTCCAACAGAGAGCCAAGTCTTTTTAAATGACAAGAGCATCATTCATGATATTTGTAGTGCCACCATGTTGGCTGCTGAGTAAACTCCTGGCACCACCCTGTCATCTTGTTTACAGGAGGGCCGGGGCCAGGAGAGGTCAGGAGGGGTCAGGTATTTCCAAGAAAATCTCTGTAGCCTCTGGTCTTTTCGGATTCTGGATCATTTAGGATCTAAAATATTACAGCTGATGTTTCAGCTCAGAGATCAATTTCTGATCAGTAATGTTTCCGTACATACAAGGAACCAGTGGCGCAGTTTACATGCTACTGATCAGCAAATCCATTTCTAAAGCCGTGCAAATGCGCACACATTTTAGCTTAGCCTAGCGTAGCCTTGGATAAACATTCATCCTGTCATGTCATCAGGGTTAAGGCGTCTTTGAACGTAGTGCTGCCTCTCTGAAGGAGCAGTGTCCGACAAATGAAACAATGACGACAGGCTCTGTAGAAGTAGTCATAACAAAGATCTCGTCTTTACATCAGCTCGGGCATGGACACTGCATAGTCTTGCAACATAATAAACTGGAGGGGTGGAGTTTAAAAGTCGTGGGCGAGAGACTGTCCTCGGCCGAAAGGACGACATCGTCAGTGCTTTGTTCATGTCTGTTTATTTGTATATCATTATCTCCACCTGTAGATTATGTATTTGGTCGTGTATGTGTGTGTGCGTGCATCTCTGTGTCTGTCCGCCTGTCCTCGGTTAATCTTGCATACTACTGGATATTTTTTGTGCTTATGAAACAGAATATTCTCAAGAAACTTATGTGGTTGCAGTGATTCACACTTTTTGACCTCTGACTCACTACTCTTAACCGAGGCGGCAGTTTGGACTCTTGTGTCCACTATAGTGGTAGAGCGGGTCGTCCTTCAATCAGAGGATCGGCGGTTCGATCCCCAGCTCCGCTAGTCCATGTCAATGTGTCCTTGGGCAAGACTCTTAACCCCAAACTGCTCCTGTAGGCTGTTCCGAGGTGTGTGAGTGGTTGTGAATGGTTAGATAGAGTCCTGATGGGCATGTGGCCACTTGCATGGTAGCCCCTTCCATCAGTGTATGAATGGGTGAATGATGACATGTAGTGTTAAAGTGCTTTGAGTGATCGGAAGACTAGAAAAGAGATAAAGTGCAGTCCATTTACCATTTACGTCCACTTCTGATATACAGTCTATGGTTACACACTGAACTGCAGTTCAGCTGCACAGAGCTGGGGGGGGGGATTGTGGTTTGTATTTATGCAATCAAACATTACAGCAGTGGTCGGTGTAGACACACCTGGCAGGGGTCTGCACTCTAATGAATGCACTTTTCTGATTGTAATGGTCTTACAAGGTACTGATCAACCCCCCCCTCCATTACGAAATCTATCTTGGTGACAACTGATGAAAGTCATGAGATGAAGTTGATGAAGAAAGCTAGTCAGTGGACCCTTGAGTGACCCTTACAAGTCTCTTGTAAAGTGTGTGTGGTTCATTGTGGAAGGTGATGACAAACACATTTGGTGGTTTAGTTTGTAGGATTTGTTGCCAGCAGGGAGGGTCTAATAAGAGACGTGTTGCATTATGGGAATGTGCTTTTTGAGATTGAGTCAGTATATACCACCCTGGCCTGTGCTGCTTCATTTTTTTTACTTGTCTCTTTAAGCCCCCCCAACCTCAGTGAAGTGCTCAACAGGTCTGCCGTTATGTTACCGTGCTGCATTACACATCACATTACTGACTGACTGCCTGCCAAAGCTCTGAGCAGGAAGCAGCCTCTTATGTTTCTCATACCAAGCAGGAGCCTTGTTATCAGCTTCCTTCCCCCATCTGTCATCATCCCTTCATCTCTCCCTCTACCCAAGAAAGTGACAGATTGATGAGTCCAGGACTTCAGCTTCCATGTGTCTCAAAGAAGAGGACAGTCATGAACCGGAGTTATCAGAAGAACTTGATTTACTACCATATTATACAGTCATTATGTACACAACAACCTCTAAAACAATATACCTTCATTATACATTCTGATAAATACACAAGCTCTGCCTTACTACTAGGCTGCAATATACAGATCTTCACTGGCCACTGTACAAATGCAAATGTTGCAAATAATGCAACTAAAATTATGAAAACGTCTCCTCCAGTGGTTGTCAGCCTCACACTGTGGCTGACAGCTGTGCATTGTAACCAAAGTCCTGCTGTCAGTGGTGCCTATGCTTTAGATCCGGCATGACTCTGCCACGTCTGCAATCTAAGCTCCTCTGGTGACACTCGTCCTGTGTGGACAGACCACGGAGCTAAATCGTGCATGTCCGATACATTTGAGATGATTTGGTGCAGCGCTGAGGGCTGATGTCTTCTCTCTTAGCCTCCGCTCCACTCATAACGAGGGATTCTTTCTGAAAAGCTGAGAAATGTTGGTGGTGTTTTCTGTCAATAGACCGACATGGACTGACATCAATCTACTGCTGATGATGTCATTTTAATCAAGAGAAAAGTATTATGGCAATGTATGACACGCTGGAAGAGTTACATGGGAACTGCAGTCCTACTGGTTTCAGTTCTGTCTGAATTGGTGACACCTGTGGTTACTGGTGTATTTTAATAATATGAGTCAACAGAACAACCAAAGTTCAGTTTGAATGTTTACAGCAAGTCGTATTAATAAAGAAGACTATAGAAGTAATGGCCAACAAACTGCACTCTAATGATCCACTGTTGTCTTCTACATTATGTCAAATGAGCACATGCACTTGCTTCTGTCGTTCGCATCACATCCACGACATCATTTCCTGTGAAGTCCTCTGCATGTGGGGTAACCTGAGCCCTGTGAGCGAAAGGCCGACCAGTAACAACGATAACTAAAACCCAGAGCACAGACCAGTTTCTGTTCTTCTGAGGTACAGATGCTCGCAACACGCTGTGGTGTCTGAAGCAAGTTTCATGTAAAAAAAATAAAGTATGCTTCGATGGCAAAGCTGGAAACCACTGGTCTGTTGCATAATGTTAAACAGAAGACAGATGTTGTGTGGGAACAATGGAAGCTTTGGCTGTCATGCAGGTTCATGTGGCACAGATAAAGAGAGGAACACTGTGTTCTGAGTCAGTGTCACTGCCATCCACCCATCTACACCCTCAGCTGCTTCCTAGCTCCAGCACCAGTCCATTTAAAGAGAGTCAATACTGGTCTCTGAAGAATGTCCCCATCCATAAAGTTGCTGTTTGGAATAGTTAAATGAAGGGACACTGAAATAGACAGACAAAATAAACAATGGATTGCAGCAGCTGGAGTCAGACACAAACATCTTGAGCTGAATTCCAGTCAAACAGTGTCAACATGGAAATGCAGCAGACATTAGAACCTCTGTGCAGAAGTGAAGTTTTGTTCTGGCGACCTTGATCTGTGGCTGTCCATGTCTGCTGTGGGATTACAGATCTTTCAGGTCTTGGCTTATTATTGGTAACGAGGTATGTAGTGAGGGGACATAACTGCTGTGCACAGCTGGAGGCTCAGTCCTCCTCCCCCTCCTACGTTGCCCTGATGTCAGCATTCGGCGGCCCCCTGCTCTGAACACTGGCAGTCTGTCGCTGTGTATTCCCCTCGGCTCCCCCCGTACAGAGCTGCGAGTCTGCACCTCGCCGACGCAGCACAACAGCTACCTTCTTTTCCTCATGCTGGTCTCCAAACGGCCAAGCTCCTCGTAAGACTGGTAGAAGACTTCCAGCTCGCGGCAGCCCCAGCCCCTCCAGACACACAGGCACCATTCCATGTTTTCCTTATGAAAGCCACATACAACTGTGTCCTTTGCCACTAGTGCGGCCTCCTCCAGGATCCTGAGAGGAGGACAGAGAAGAGGGAAGAGGAGTGAGGGACGCAAGACAGAGATCAATCTACGAGAGAGGGATGCAATGCGGGGAGGGAGCTGAAGTTGGCGGCACATCTCTGTGCACTGTAATTAGCTCTTCCTAGAAGCTAGCAGGCAGTTCTAGGAAGCAGTTCCCTGGAAAGCCACTGAGGATACTGACCGTACTGTTAGCGCTGAAGTTGATATTTGTCTTAGTGCTGGTAAAGAACTAAATAAATCCTGCACTAAAATGTCTACTCCACTTTCTCCTGGAAAAAAAAACTGTAAAATGGATCCAAGAAGAATGTTCAAACTCTCTCTAATTTATGAAGGATGTGACACAAAGCATTCTGGGAGGCAGAAGAGCTTCTGGGTGTGTCATGTATCATACAGAACAACCATGAATTATCTTCCTCCATTGTTGTTTCATCTTCCTGAGGTGTATCATTATCCTCTCCTGATGTTCTGTGATATACAGCCTCCAGGTTCCAGGAACAGGTGAGGCTCTGTGAAGCCACTGACATACACAATCACTAATACCTCTGGAACTGTCCAATCAGAGGGCAGGCAGCATTATGCTCCTAATGGAACAACACAACAGCAGCTATGTGATAGAAATGAACCTGACCACCCCTCCCTTGACCTGAGCCATAGCCCCCCAATGTGTCGCCTATGCTACAGGTGCACCATGTAATAGCTGCTCATAAAGGGCCCTGTTTTGGGTGGCCTTTTTATTGCCTGTTGCTAAAAGGCCCTCTGTGGAAGCTCACACAGAAGTCCTTTCTGCAGAGGACCAGCTGCTGCCTTCTTTACAGAAATAATTACAGACTCAGCTGAGCACCATAAGTACATGATGAAGGATCCTGCTAAGCTTCATTGAAGCTGCATCAGTCAATTCATATACAGCTCTGTGGCCCGTGGTGCAAAACTAGTTTAGAACTGACAAAGACTCTTTCATGGTAGTAAGTACAGAAATAAGATGAAGCCTATTGAAGAGCAAATCAAAGTTCTTATATCATAACTAGATTTATTTTTGATTTGAAATCTGTCATATAGCTATATATATATATATATATTATATTCTAAACGTAATAAATAGTTCAAACCAATAATGAGATGACCTGTTCTGTGTGTTTTCTTTGCATTGCAGGCTGTAGCTGCTCACAGATCACACTTTGAACTTCACACATTACATTTCAGATGGATTTCAGACATGCTGACATTGTGTGATTTTTTTCTGGGGACCCACTTTTAAAAAGGAGAAAGCATCACGACCCAACTCACAACAGGCCTCATCTATAAATCATGAGAGGCAATCTGTGAGTAAATGATCCTTCTTGACCATTTCCACATCACCTTATTTCATCTGAAACAGGTAAAGCAGCCATTTCAAGGGAATACATTTTATAAGTCAAACTTTCTTTTATGAACGTGTAATTGAAACAAATACACGTTTTGCATTAAGTTAACAGGCTCCACATGTTTCTTCTCTGCATTGCTGATGAGGATCACATGTTGCTGGTGTTCTGGTGGAGAGAGGCTGCAGCAAACACTTTCTAGATTGTAGTTTTACTGACATTATATTTTAGGGCAGTATTAACTCAAAGCAACCACTTCTGGTGGAGAGCTGCAGCCTGTTTCTGTTTGAGTCATATCTGTGACGTGTCATCAAGGATCGGCTGGAGCCAACATGAACACGGTGATGCCGTCTACTACACAGAGCTGAGCCTACCAACAGTCCTGCTTTATTATCAGCACATCTTTAAGGTCCAATTAGTGTGAACTGATTGAATACTACCATCCCTCACATTATGGTATCATTTGGCAAGAATGTGCTGCAAAAATAAACCAGTGTCAAAACAAACAAACGTTTGCACAGCTTTGAATCCCACATCATGTTTGGTGGAGACTTGAAAGCTCTTAACTCTTAACAGGAAGTGAGCTCACCCCAAAGAGGAACATCCAGGCGGACTGAAGACAGCAGTGACACGCCCCCTCAGCTGATCACCGTGTGACTGCATTTCAATGACCATGACATCACCTCCACGCCTGCCAAACAACCACACACACATGTTTACAGTGAATATAGTGAAGTGGTTAGTGATACCTGATTCAAATGTTGTTAAATAGAGAACGAGAGCAATTAAGTCAGTCAATACAGTAAAGTCTAAATAAAGTTCAGTTCTTTTAAAATGCAATGTTTACAAATACAAATTCACTTCATATCAGCCGGTGTCTTCGTGCGTTGCTGTGTTTTGTACCTGGGGATCCACAGAGTTCCATTCACTGGCAGCACAGTGAAGGCGTGCAGCTGAGGCGGTGTGGGGTTCACGGTCTCTGCAGTGTCTAGATCAGATGCCTGCTGGTCCTGGTTCCTGCCAGACTCCTCCAGGTCTGCAGGTGGTGGCATCCTGCTGCAGATGTTTAATGAGGCGACGCCTGCGGTGCTGGAACAGTCCGACCCACCCAGCGGCTCCAGGGAGGCGTTGGGTGATATGGAGCAGTAGTCTGTCTGTGAGTCCTGGTGCTGGATGATCTGAGTCCCTGCCTCCTCACTGTAGATCAATGTCACTTCTCCATTAGTCCAGTCCAGCTTCTCTTCTTGGTCTGTGGTCTTGAGTTCAGTGGTTGTCGCCATGGTAACTCCGGCAGGACGCTGCACAGCGAAGACATCCCGGAGAGGACTGTTGTCTCCGCAGCTGAAACAGGACAGCATTTTAAAACAGCCACTCAAGTCAAAACAGTTCTGTTCCAACTCAGGCAGGAGCAGCTGCTCCACTGGACAAGCAGAGATGAAGATTACATGCGTCACGTCATTGAAGTCATTGTGTTACTTTCAGATTAGCATCAGCTAGCCAACCGGAAGTAACAGAGGTGCAATCTCGCTTCAAATATTCATGCATGAAGGAGGTCAGACTGTTCCGTTAACATCACTCCCTGCCAGCTTTTCTAACACCGCTCATCATCGCACACAGCGTCCTAATGAGCCTCAGACCAAACGCAGCTCAGCTCTCCAGGAAGACAAGACTTACGTAGCACAGAAGAGAAACTGGAAGATTCCCTCCGTGGACAGATAGAGTTGAAGATAGAGAAGAAAATGTAAAGTCCATAATATGCTAACATATATATATATATATATATATATATATA